>NC_134869.1:7165756-7469012 GCF_049852395.1 Peromyscus maniculatus bairdii | reverse complement strand
TGTTCTATACACAATCATTCTATAGAACAAGTATATTTTAAAATGTACTACTTACTTTTCTCCTGATGCATTATTACATTTTTTTCTGCAACATTGTCCATATTGGATGAGTCAGGAGCTTCTGTGGAAGATTCTTGTGGTCCATTAGGGTCAGACACACTCTATCAAAAGGAGTATTGGTAATATATTTTAGAAAGGTCTTATTTGATTTCTAAGAACATACTTGAATTCCTAATTTCATGACAAGTGTACTTGAAATTCTATGTAGTATATATTTAAGACAAAGTCATTTTAATAGCAAATCTATTATTCACAGTAAAGTTTAAATCTATCCTTCATTTTTCATGGCACTTCACTATGTTAGAGGTACAAAGGAAAAAGGAAACACATTCAGAGGATATGACCTGATGCACAAAATTAACAAAAATAAAAGCAACTACATTTATATAAGAACTGTTAATGCTATTTATATTCCCAAAATAATTTGGAGGATATTTATAAAATAAAGAAGTGCCTACCCTATTACCAGGAAAATTTCTTTAAACAGTGTGGTAATTTGAATGCAATTGGGCCCCATAAGCTTATAGGAAGTGTCACTATCAGAAGGTTTGGCCTTGTTGGCAGCGGTGTGACCTTGTTGGGGGAAGTTTGTCTGTCTGGGGGCCATTAGAGGTCTCCTGTGCTCAAGTTACACCCAGACTAAACACAGGTTCTTGTGGTGGTAATCTAATTATACTGAAATGTGATTTTGATTGTATGTTAATAAATAAAGTTGCCCGGGGGTCAGAGCTATTAGAGCCATAGCAAGAGTGTGGCGGTGGTGGCACACGCCTTTAATCCCAGAAAGCCAGCCTTTAATCCCAGGGAGTGGTGGTAGAAAGCAAGACGATATATAAGGCGTGAGGACCAGAAACTAGAAGCATTTGGCTGGTTAAGCTTTCAGGCTTTGGAGCAACACAGTTCAGCTGAGAGCTATTGGGATGAGGACACAGAAGCTTCCAGTCTGAGGAAACAGGACCAGCTGAGGAACTGGTGAGGTGAGATAGCTGTGGCTTGTTCTGTCTCTTTAAATAGACTAACAGACAGGAAATAGAGCCCTGATTCGGGAAGCTGGGACACCGCAGGCGGAAGGGTGAGATTTCAGCTCTGAGCTCTGACCTCTCGGCTTTCTCTTTTGCATTGTTTCTGTGTTTCTTATTTAATAAGACGGTTGGTTACATCTATAGGTTCTTTTACTGCTTGCTGATCAAGATGTAGAGCTCTCAGCTCCTTATCCAGGACCATGTCTGCCTGCATGCTGCCATGTCCTGCTATGATGATAGTGGACAAAGCCTGTGAAACAGGAATCCATCCCAATGAAATGTTTCCCTAATAAAAGTAGCTATGGTCATGGATTCTCTTCCCAGCAATAGAAACCATAACTAATACAAACAGTATTGTTTTCTATTCTCCTATTTGTCTCCTTTAATTTCGTTCTCTTGCTTTATTGCTCCAGCTAATAGATTGAGCACAACATTGAAAAGGATTCAAGATGATAGACAAATTTGTCTCTTATGACCTCATGGGACTCATGTTTTCATCCACTGGGGATGATGTTGGCTCTGAGTTTCTCATTACATAATTTCTATTGCATTGAGGTATGCTCCTTCTTGTCTTACACTCTCTGGATTGTTATCATGATGGTATATTGGATTTTGGCAAGTGCCTTATCTACATGTATTGAGAAGATTAGGTGACTTTTTGTCTAAGTCTGTTTCTGTGCTTTGTTAAATCTGTTGACTTGTGTATTTCAAACCATCTCTGCTTCTCTGAGATAAAAACAACTTGGTCATTGAACATTTGAACAATTGAACATTTAGAACTTAGTGATAAAATTCAAGGAGAGTCTAGGTATTTGTAGAGAATATGCCACAATTATACAAGTGATAAATAACAAGCCTACAATCTACATCTTCTAAAGTGGAGAAAAAATATTAATCTAACCATTATGATGGGAAAAGGCAATCATTGTTCACTGTCTCTATACTTTTTCAATAAAGAACTGAAGTTCTAGATAGACCCAATAAGGTAAGAAGGATATTAAAGCATTCAAAGTGTAAGAGAACTCAGAATGCCCCTACTTAAAGATGGTAGGATTTTATCAGCTGTAAAAGGGGTTGAGGCTCCACAAAAAGTCTTACAGCTGATAAACACTATAACAAATTAGCATTTCACAAATTTGACACCTAAATCAATGATGGCAAACTGAATAAAAAATCAACAAAAGAATCCCACTCATGTGCCCTAGGATATAGAATCAATCTTGATAGCCATCAGCAGATGAATGGATAAGGAAAATGTGGTATATACACACAATGGAATATTACTCAATAAAGAAAAAAATGAAATAGTAAAAATTGCAAGTAAATTAATAGAACTAGAAGAGTTTTACTCAATGAGGCCAGCTAGGATTAGAAAAGCAAATATGATATGCTGTCCTCGTGTGTAGATATTAGACTTTCGTGTGTTCAAATAGGATTACATAAGGAAGCCTAGAAATTAGACATGGTCTATTGTAGATGGACCCATTGAAAGGGAGATAGTAAAATATATGTAAAATTAAATCAGAGAAGGAGAATACTGGATGTTGACAGTTTCAATCATGGAAGGACTGGAGGATAAAGGACAAAAGGATGAGTGCCGAACAAAAATGAAGGTCTATGAAAAAAGCCTTATAGGAACTATGATGTTGCAAATTAAGGAAAATACATTTTGAACTGAGGCAGAACACAGGTGACAAGAAATAACACTGGATCAATAAGTACTCTGGGCTAAGGTTTAAGTGGCAATGAAGGCGGAAGAATAAGTCAGAGCAGGGACTAAGGTGTAACTGAACCGTATGAAGGCTTGTAGAAGTGACTCGTTTGTAAAAAAGTTTAAAAGACATACTAAAAAGAGTTTGTTCAGAGGTACCTGGAATGTGTTGACTTCCCTCATAAGACATGAGATTTATATTGAAACTCCAAAACAAAGGACAAGATACCTCCTTATGAGTTATTGGTCAATTAGGCCTCCATGTCACCCCAAATAACACAATCTATTTCTACACATTCTGCTTGTTTGTCATAACTAAATGGTAAGACTCTCTTGTTGAAGATACCACACAGTCTGGTTATGTAGGGCATTTAGAATCCAATCTCTAGCAGACAAGGAATTTCTGCCTTTCATCACAATAAAAGTTGTAGTTCCAGCCACTGGTCATGAAATACATGAAGAGTCTATCCAGTTTTGGACCTTTCCTATGACAACAGTGACCAGCCAGGTAAGCTGTCCACAATGATTGTGTGGTAGTTATGTAAATAACCAACCTTGTTAGGAATGGATGGGAGAGCTGCTCCAAGCAATGGATTAAATGTCTGATGCTGTAAACCTTGTCAAAAGCTTATGTCTGGAATAGTCATAAGCTAGTGCAACTAGTGCTATTATTATTTGTGTTTATACCCATAGGTTTGTTCTGCCCTCATTGTTGGTCATATGATTTTTTTTTCAGGGAGTAATGGTTAATATAGAGACTCATAACTAGTTAACATGATAAGGATAAGCCAGGGTGAAGGTTCATCTGCAGATGGGTCATTTGTATTGACCTCCCACTACTGAAAGCTCAAGAAACAATGAGGAAGAATGGTCTGAAAACAATGTAGGAGTTTGAATCTGGAGAGAAGTACACTGAAATGTTCTTTTGGGGACAAGGAATAACGGGTACACAGATCAACAGCTGTGTCTTACACTAGACTTGCACAAGCTCAAGCAAATCAAGATGCCAGCATGAGTGAGGAAGCATCTCTCAAGGCCCCAGGACTAGATGAGGAGCAATTGGCCATGGCTGGTTGTGAAAGGAGGATCCTAATTTATCTGTGGGCTGTGGCTTAGGAGAGATTGCCTCATGTCCCAGAAGGTGTCTTCACACACATTCACAGATGGTCAGCCCCACTTGGACTCACTGGGCTATTGATAATAATTTAAGAGCCAGGCAGTGGTGGCATATACCTTTAATCCCAGCACTCGGGAGGCAGATGCAGGAGGATCTCTGTGAGTTCAAGGCAAGCCTGGTCTACAGCGTGAGTTCCAGGAAAGGCACAAAGATACACAGAGAAACACTGTCTCAGAAAACAAAACAAAAACAAAAAAATAATTTTAAGAGACATTAAGCAAAGAATAAATAGAAGAAGAAGAAGAAGGAGGAGGAGGAGGAGGAGGAGGAGGAGGAGGAGGAGGAGGAGGAGAAGGAGAAGGAGAAGGAGAAGGAGAAGAAGGAGAAGAAGGAGAAGAAGGAGAAGATGGAGAAGAAGGAGAAGAAGGAGAAGGAGAAGAAGAAGCAGAAGAAGAAAAACGGAAGAAGAAGAAGCGGAAGAAGAAGAAGCAGAAGAAGAAGAAGCAGAAGAAGAAGAAGCAGAAGAAGAAGAAGCAGAAGAAGAAGAAGAAGAAGAAGAAGAAGAAGAAGAAGAAGCAGAAGAAGAAGAAGAAGAAGAAGAAGAAGAAGAAGAAGAAGAAGAAGAAGAAGAAGAAGAAGAAGAAGAAGAAGAAGAAGAAGAAGAAGGAGAAGGATGAGTTCCACCAGCACAAGGTGGAGGAAGTCAGTGGTGAATGCAGTTTTCAAAGAATAAATAATAAGAATATTTAAAAAACATTTACATTTTATGTATTAATTCTAGAAGACATACTAAATTTAACCTTATTTGGCCTATGGAACATTACTGTGGAAATAGCATAAATGTGCAATGTAAAATGAAGTATTTACTTACAAATGACTGCTTAGTTTTTCTAGCACTGGGCTGCCTCTGCTCTTCTTCTGAGGCATGCGCTTGGTCTTCCATGACAGATGCTGTTAAGAAGTGCACACATCTCACTAAGCAAAGTACAATGAACATTGAGGGGAAAAGCTGTCCATTGCTATAATGAAGACACACTAGGGATGGGAAAATATTTATTTTCATTTTCCCAAGCAATAGTTTGACTTAAGTATAAACTGCAGTGGAAATATTTAACTTATCTTCTCTGCTTAATAAAGGATCTCTCTCAAAAACAGGTGTTTGGTGTGTCTTTTTTCTCTAAACAGAGGTTTGGGAAGCAGCCCCCACTGTATGGGAGTTCCCTTCACTTACATATTCAGATTGATCTCATATATTTCTGAAGATAAAGCAAAAGAAAATGGACACCTGAGAGGTGGGAGCAAGGACTCTGTCTTTGACAAACAAAATCTTATCTGTTGCTCAGATTTGATAATGTGTGTATTATTACCGTTCTACTAATCCTTTGGCTTCCTATATATGTAGTTGTCTGTCTATAACAGACAGTGTTCTGTTCTATACACAATCATTCTATAGAACAAGTATATTTTAAAATGTACTACTTACTTTTCTCCTGATGCATTATTACATTTTTTTCTGCAACATTGTCCATATTGGATGAGTCAGGAGCTTCTGTGGAAGATTCTTGTGGTCCATTAGGGTCAGACACACTCTATCAAAAGGAGTATTGGTAATATATTTTAGAAAGGTCTTATTTGATTTCTAAGAACATACTTGAATTCCTAATTTCATGACAAGTGTACTTGAAATTCTATGTAGTATATATTTAAGACAAAGTCATTTTAATAGCAAATCTATTATTCACAGTAAAGTTTAAATCTATCCTTCATTTTTCATGGCACTTCACTATGTAAGAGGTACAAAGGAAAAAGGAAACACATTCAGAGGATATGACCTGATGCACAAAATTAACAAAAATAAAAGCAACTACTTTTATATAAGAACTGTTAATGCTATTTATATTCCCAAAATAATTTGGAGGATATTTATAAAATAAAGAAGTGCCTACCCTATTACCAGGAAAATTTCTTTAAACAGTGTGGTACTTTGAATGCAATTGGGCCCCATAAGCTTATAGGAAGTGTCACTATCAGAAGGTTTGGCCTTGTTGGCAGCGGTGTGACCTTGTTGGGGGAAGTTTGTCTGTCTGGGGGCCATTAGAGGTCTCCTGTGCTCAAGTTACACCCAGACTAAACACAGGTTCTTGTGGTGGTAATCTAATTATACTGAAATGTGATTTTGATTGTATGTTAATAAATAAAGTTGCCCGGGGGTCAGAGCTATTAGAGCCATAGCAAGAGTGTGGCGGTGGTGGCACACGCCTTTAATCCCAGAAAGCCAGCCTTTAATCCCAGGGAGTGGTGGTAGAAAGCAAGACGATATATAAGGCGTGAGGACCAGAAACTAGAAGCATTTGGCTGGTTAAGCTTTCAGGCTTTGGAGCAACACAGTTCAGCTGAGAGCTATTGGGATGAGGACACAGAAGCTTCCAGTCTGAGGAAACAGGACCAGCTGAGGAACTGGTGAGGTGAGATAGCTGTGGCTTGTTCTGTCTCTTTAAATAGACTAACAGACAGGAAATAGAACCCTGATTCGGGAAGCTGGGACACCGCAGGCAGAAGGGTGAGATTTCAGCTCTGAGCTCTGACCTCTCGGCTTTCTCTTTTGCATTGTTTCTGTGTTTCTTATTTAATAAGATGGTTGGTTACATCTATAGGTTCTTTTACTGCTTGCTGATCAAGATGTAGAGCTCTCAGCTCCTTATCCAGGACCATGTCTGCCTGCATGCTGCCATGTCCTGCTATGATGATAGTGGACAAAGCCTGTGAAACAGGAATCCATCCCAATGAAATGTTTCCCTAATAAAAGTAGCTATGGTCATGGATTCTCTTCCCAGCAATAGAAACCATTACTAATACAAACAGTATTGTTTTCTATTCTCCTATTTGTCTCCTTTAATTTTGTTCTCTTGCTTTATTGCTCCAGCTAATAGATTGAGCACAACATTGAAAAGGATTCAAGATGATAAGACAAATTTGTCTCTTATGACCTCATGGGACTCATGTTTTCATCCACTGGGGATGATGTTGGCTCTGAGTTTCTCATTACATAATTTTTATTGCATTGAGGTATGCTCCTTCTTGTCTTACACTCTCTGGATTGTTATCATGATGGTATATTGGATTTTGGCAAGTGCCTTATCTACATGTATTGAGAAGATTAGGTGACTTTTTGTCTAAGTCTGTTTCTGTGCTTTGTTAAATCTGTTGACTTGTGTATTTCAAACCATCTCTGCTTCTCTGAGATAAAAACAACTTGGTCATTGAACATTTGAACAATTGAATATTTAGAACTTAGTGATAAAATTCAAGGAGAGTCTAGGTATTTGTAGAGAATATGCCACAATTATACAAGTGATAAATAACAAGCCTACAATCTACATCTTCTAAAATGGAGAAAAAATATTAATCTAACCATTATGGTGGGAAAAAAGGCAATCATTGTTCACTGTCTCTATACTTTTTCAGTAAAGAACTGAAGTTCTAGATAGACCCAATAAGGTAAGAAGGATATTAAAGCATTCAAAGTGTAAGAGAACTCAGAATGCCCCTACTTAAAGATGGTAGGATTTTATCAGCTGTAAAAGGGTTGAGGATCCACAAAAACTGATCCATGATATTCACATTGAGTCTTATCTTTACCCAGGTGTGCAAATACATTAAAAATAGAGCAATTACAATTTTCAGAAATTTACTTACTATACATCAATGGAAATATTTAGCAATGTCATGGGATTCTAAGAATACTAAATGCTTTCAATTTATTATTCAATAATTAATTTTTTGATTGAATAATGTGGTTTAAAATATAGCATGTGAGCCTATGGCAAAGTCATTGAAGCAAACAATAGGAAATGAGAAATTTAAATTTAAATTTTACGTACAAATTCTTGATTTTCTGCACTCTGAACAAAACTTCTCTTATTTTCCACCTTAGATTCTGTTATTTCTTCTGAAGAAATTATATCTTTTACATAAAAAATATGAACAACAATTAGGCAAAATAATACTCTATAAATATGGAAATAATGTAAAGTTAGGGTTTTACATTTTATATGTTATTTCAATTAACCACATGGTATAGGTATATATTTACATCCTCAAGAAAACTTGTAATTGTAGACAAATCAACACTTGGACATATACTACATATTGGTCAGTTTTGAGTCATACATGCTTTATATGATTTGTCAGGAAACTCATAAATATATGCTTACATCCACATCTGCAGAAACTGTGGGAAAATAACACTTTCACCCTGTAAACTATCCTTGCCTTGCAAGAGTAACTTTAAATAACTCACTGTTAACTTCCCCCAAATGATACTTGGTTTACCACACATTTTTCTGTGAACAGGATAACATGCTTTTGCTCTGCTCTGACAGATTGATTTTTTTTTTTTTGTTGTTGTTGTTGTTTTTTGAGACAGGGATTCTCTGTATAGCTTTGGAGCCTTTCCTGGAACTCACTCTGTAGACCAGGCTTATGTCGAACTCACAGAGATCCATCTGCCTCTGCCTCCCAAGTGCTGGAATTAAAGGCACTACCGCCTGACAAATTGCTCCTTTTTGACTCACTTTATCACATGGAGTCATTCTGTACATCTTTTTTCCCCCAGGAAAAATGGGTATTGCTGTGGCTACCCTAGCTTAAGATAATGCTTAAACGCTTCTTTGTGACTTCAACTTGAACCCACTTTTTTACAGTTATATCTTTTTCACCTTGACATGTAGGACCTATATTAAAGGTTATTCTAAGCTCCAAAGATCTCTTTGCTTTTGTTTCCTTTTTTCTTTTAATTACTTTGTGTGATTCTGATAGGTTTTGACTTTAAGTTTTGAAAGTAAGTAAGTCATTACAGACATGGTTTCTTTACTGATACAATGCCTGTTGTGACACAGAGAGATGAGTTTCAGACAACAGAGTACAGAAAAATAAAAAGGTGTAAAAGCATACAACATGTGCATATAAGTAATGAGATTTTCAGTGACTGAACCGTCATATGCAAGTGTATCCTAATTTATTGAAATAGATTGTAGATACGATTTTAAAATGCCATTCCTTTTCCTTGTAAATAAATTACAATGCTCTGCAGATGGAGGAAGGCAGTGCACTATGATTTATAAACAACACAAAAATTGATTTTCTTTTCTGAAAATGTGGTATATTGCTGTTTGTCCAGCCCAGAACAGAATCTCTGAGCTCAACATGTCTCTGCCCTGACCTTTCAGAGACCTTTACTATAGATGTGCATTTTGAGACCTAGGTGTCCAGAAATGATGTTCAAACATTGGGGAAGTCACATTGGTCTCATAGTTGACTTACAGAAGTCAATAATAAACAGGGAGTTTGCACACTGGAAAGGTTAAGGTGAGTGAACCTGAGTATTAAACATTGAAGCTGTGCTTACATTTACTAATAATTCATATTGTCCTTGTGAATGTTTTGAAGCATGCCTGCCACTAGTGAGATGGAATTGCTTATGTCAAACCCTGTCATCACCATCATCAAGATATAATGGGCATCAGGAAATCTGTGTGCATTTGAAATGTAATAAAATAAACTGATCAGAAGAATGTGACATACAAAATTTACCTGGTTGAGATTGGTGTGGTAGAGACTCAGGTTTGGAGATTGGATGTGAATAATCCCTCAGCTGAATGGATTTTCAAATGAGATATTTAATTAATGTTTTGGAATTCAATAAACATTAATCATTTAATATAAACTTTAAAAGTCATTTACCTCTGGGTGAGGACATTTTTCAGCCCACACTAAAAAAGAAAGGATAAATTTATCAATCTCCTACACAATGGGAACTGCAAAAGTAATTTTATGTAGGCTTTGGATGGCAGTGAGTTCTTATTCCCTTCTTCCTAAATAAACACCTATTAGTTTACTGGTTAGGGCAACAGCTGACAGAAATAACTGAAATGTTCTAAAAGCAATCTTAGAGTCAATGTAATCCTCATCAAAACTACAACATGACTAGTCAGAGAAATTGAAAAAAATAACCACACCACCATGAAAAAGCCTTTTAGCTCCACATAGAAATAAAAACAAACGAACAAAGAAAAAACCCTGGAGAGAGGTAAAACAAACCCCAATACAAAAAGAGTTGGAGAAACCACCACCCCAGATTTCATGATTTTTACAGGTCTAGAGTACTAAAAACATCATGGTTTTTAGCATCACAGTACACGTGTTGATCAATGAAATCAAATTGAATACCAAACATAAGTCCACACACCTATGGACACTTTTACTTTTGATAAAGAAACTAGAAATACACACTGGAAAAAAAACAACTTCAATACATGGTGCTCACCAAACTTTATGGCTTCAAGAAGAATGCACAGAGAACTATATTTCTAAACCTGAATAAAACTCAACTTCAAGTGGATCAAGGATCTCAAAATGAGACCAGAGACCCTGAATAAGATAGAAGACAAAGTGTGTGATAGGCTTGACCTTACTGGTACAGGAAAAAAACTTTCTGAATAGGACACCTGTAGCACAGGCACTAAGATCCACATTTAATAAATGGGATCACATGAAGCTAAAAGCTTCTTTATGGCAAGATATGTATATCAGTGTTGGGCTTTTAAATAATCACTCCACCATATGATAGTGTTATTGAAATAAATTATAGATATGAATTCTAAATATATTTCCTATTTCTTGTTACTAAGTTACAGTAGTGTACTACAGATGAAGGTAAGATATACATTATAAGTTCTAGAACAAAACAAAACTTGATTTTCTTTTCTGAAGATGTGGTATATTGCTGGCTGTCCAGTCCAGAACAGAATCTCTGAGGTAACATATGTTTTTGCTTTGTCCTTTCTGGTAGCTTTGAGTATGACAGGTGTTCATTCTGAGACCCAGGTATCAAGAAATCATAGTCAAACATTGGAGAAATCTCATTAGTCTCACGATTGACTTCTATAAGTAACTAATAAACAGAGAGTTTGCACACTGGAAAGGATAAGGCCTTAGATCATAAGTATTAAACATTAAAGTTGAGCTTATTTTGCAAATGTTTTATATTTCCAATGTAATATATTTTCCAGCATGTATGCCACTATCAGATGGCACTGCGTATGTCAAATTCTATCATCACCATCATCAAGATATAATTGGCATCGGGAAGACTGTGTGCTTTTGAAATTTATTGAAATACCTTGATCAGGAGAATGTGACTTACGAAATTTACCTGCTTGAGATTGCTGTGTTTCAGACTTGGGTTTGGAAATTCGATGAGAATAATCCCTCTGCTGAATGGATTTTGAAATGAGATATTTAATCAATATTTTGGACTTCAATCAAGATGTAATTATTCAATATTAATATTAAAAAACATTTACCTCTGGGTGTGGACATTTTTCAGCCCAAACTGAAAGAGAAAGAATGTAGAGTCATTCTCATGCACAATGAGATCACCAAAACTACCTTTATGTAGGCTTCAGATGGCAGTGAGATTTCATTCCCTTCTTTCATAATAAACTCCTATTATTTTACTGCTTAGGACAAAAACTGACACAAATATACTGAAACTTAGCAAAGCAACTTAAAGATTCAGTGCAAGAGCCATCAAAATTCCAATATAATTTGTCAGAAAAATTGAAAAAAAACAAAACAAAACAAAAAACCAACCACAACAGCATCAAAACACCTTTCAGATTCATGTGGAAATTCAAAAATAAAAATAAAAAGAATAAAAATAAAACAAACAAAAGAATGGACAGACTCCACCAGCTCAGATTGGACCAAGAGGTGAGTCACTGTTCTCCTAGGCACAGTTACAGGCCAGCAGGCAATACTCCTGCAGGCAGGTCTGATTACCACCACCCCATCAGATCCTTTAATCACAAGTCTTACTACTCTGGCCCTCTAAATCTACCCACTGCACCAAGACTGCAGCTGCCCCGTGAGACACAGACTCTGCTAGGTCCAATTGAACCAAGAGGTGAGTCACCATTCTTCCAGCAGGTCACCCCAGCCTCCAGGCCTTAGGCCCAGGGGCACAACCCATGCCCCCATTCCCTCTCCATTGCAGCCCCAATTGCAGACCAGTTGGAGAGTTTCCTGCAGGCAACTGACAACCTGACAACCTCCACTTCACATATGACCCTGTTATCTACAAGTCCCACTTGCTCCCCCAAATCCACCCATCCCCCAAGACCATAGCTGTTCCCTGAGACACAGACTTAGCTGGCTCCCCCTGGACCAAGAGGTGACTCACCATATTCCCAGCTGGTCACCCTGCTTCAGAGGCACAACCCAAGCCCCCTTCCCCCACCCATTGCAGCCCCAGCTGCCAGCCAGCAGGCAGGACTCCTGTGGTGAGGTAACCCAGGCTCAGAAAGACAAACATGATATTTAATCACTCATCAGTGGATACCAGATGTAAAGAGAAAAATAATCAGACTACAACCCACAGCTCCAAAGAAGCTAGGAAACAAGGAGCCTAAGAGGGACACATGGATTGCCATGGGAAGGAGAAACAGAGGAGATCTCCATGAGTAGTGGGGATGGGGAGCAATAAAGGGCACGGGATGGAGGATGAGAATATGAGGAGATAATAGGATGGTTGAGCTGGGGGAGGGACAGAGTGGGAGAGCAATGAAAGAGATATCTTGTTAGAGGGAGACGTTATGAGGTAAGGGAGAAACCTGTTGCTAGGGAAATTTCCAGGAATCCACAAGGATGACCCCAGATTAGAAGACTGGCAATAGTGAAGAGGGTGCCTGAACTGGCCTACCCTGGTATTCAGATTGGTGAATTCCCTAACTGTCATCATAGAGCCTTCATCCAGTAACTGATGGAAGCAGATGCAGAGATCCACAACCAAGCACCAGGCTGAGCTTGGGGAGTCCAGTTGAAGAGAGGGAAGGGGATTATATGAGCAAGGGGGCAGGGTCAAGATTATGATAGGGAAATCTACAGAGACAACTAATCCATGTTTGTAGGAACTCAGGAACTTTAGACCAACAGCTGTGGAACCAGCATGGGACTGGACTAGGCCCTCTGCATATGGGAGACAGTTGTGTAGCTTGGTCTGTTTGAAGGCCCCCCAGTAGTGGGATCAGGATCTATACCTGGTGCATGTGCTGGCAATCTGGAGCCCATTACCTATAGTGGGATGCCTTGCTCAGCCTTGCTGCAGTGTGGAGGTGCTTGATCCTGCCTAACTGAATGTACCAGGATTTACTGACTCCCCATAGGAGACCTAACACTTTTGGAGGAGAGGTTGGGGGTATGCTGGAGGGGAGTGGGAAGAGCGATGAGAGGGGGATTTGTGCTTGGTATGTAAAATAAAATTTTAAATAAAAAGAACAAAATAATGAAAGACTTAACATTGAATAGAGATAAAAGGATACTTAATATGAAAAGAGGATGGAGAAATCACTATCTTAGAGTTCATGTTTTGTTACAGAGTTAGACTAATAAAACAGCATGATTCTAGCATCACAATAGACATGTTATCAATGAAATCAAATTGAACACCAAATGGAGGTCCACACACATGATTTTTCATATAGAAACCAGAAATACACACTGGGTAAAAAACATCTTCCAACATGATAGTGAACTAATCTTGATTGCTGCATGGAGAAAACTGCACATAGATCTGTATTTACTACCATAAATAAAAACATAATTCCAAATGAATCAAGGATCTCTAAATAAGACCAGAGACACTGAATGTAACAGTAGAGAAAGTGTGTGATAGGCTTGAACTCATTGGTACAGGAAAAGACTTTCTGAATAGGACACCTGTAGCACAGGCACTAAGATCCACATTTAATAAATAGGACCACATGAAGCTAAAAGCTTCTTTATGGCAAGATATGTATATCAGTGTTGAGCTTTTAAATAATCACTCCACCATATGATAGTGTTATTGAAATAAATTATAGATATGAATTCTAAATATATTTCCTATTTCTTGTTACTAAGTTACAGTAGTGTACTACAGATGAAGGTAAGATATACATTATAAGTTCTAGAACAAAACAAAACTTGATTTTCTTTTCTGAAGATGTGGTATATTGCTGGCTGTCCAGTCCAGAACAGAATCTCTGAGGTAACATATGTTTTTGCTTTGTCCTTTCTGGTAGCTTTGAGTATGACAGGTGTTCATTCTGAGACCCAGGTATCAAGAAATCATAGTCAAACATTGGAGAAATCTCAGTAGTCTCACGATTGACTTCTATAAGTAACTAATAAACAGAGAGTTTGCACACTGGAAAGGATAAGGCCTTAGATCATAAGTATTAAACATTAAAGTTGAGCTTATTTTGCAAATGTTTTATATTTCCAATGTAATATATTTTCCAGCATGTATGCCACTATCAGATGGCACTGCGTATGTCAAATTCTATCATCACCATCATCAAGATATAATTGGCATCGGGAAGACTGTGTGCTTTTGAAATTTATTGAAATACCTTGATCAGGAGAATGTGACTTACGAAATTTACCTGCTTGAGATTGCTGTGTTTCAGACTTGGGTTTGGAAATTCGATGAGAATAATCCCTCTGCTGAATGGATTTTGAAATGAGATATTTAATCAATATTTTGGACTTCAATCAAGATGTAATTATTCAATATTAATATTAAAAAACATTTACCTCTGGGTGTGGACATTTTTCAGCCCAAACTGAAAGAGAAAGAATGTAGAGTCATTCTCATGCACAATGAGATCACCAAAACTACCTTTATGTAGGCTTCAGATGGCAGTGAGATTTCATTCCCTTCTTTCATAATAAACTCCTATTATTTTACTGCTTAGGACAAAAACTGACACAAATATACTGAAACTTAGCAAAGCAACTTAAAGATTCAGTGCAAGAGCCATCAAAATTCCAATATAATTTGTCAGAAAAATTGAAAAAAAACAAAACAAAACAAAAAACCAACCACAACAGCATCAAAACACCTTTCAGATTCATGTGGAAATTCAAAAATAAAAATAAAAAGAATAAAAATAAAACAAACAAAAGAATGGACAGACTCCACCAGCTCAGATTGGACCAAGAGGTGAGTCACTGTTCTCCTAGGCACAGTTACAGGCCAGCAGGCAATACTCCTGCAGGCAGATCTGATTACCACCACCCCATCAGATCCTTTAATCACAAGTCTTACTACTCTGGCCCTCTAAATCTACCCACTGCACCAAGACTGCAGCTGCCCCGTGAGACACAGACTCTGCTAGGTCCAATTGAACCAAGAGGTGAGTCACCATTCTTCCAGCAGGTCACCCCAGCCTCCAGGCCTTAGGCCCAGGGGCACAACCCATGCCCCCATTCCCTCTCCATTGCAGCCCCAATTGCAGACCAGTTGGAGAGTTTCCTGCAGGCAACTGACAACCTGACAACCTCCACTTCACATATGACCCTGTTATCTACAAGTCCCACTTGCTCCCCCAAATCCACCCATCCCCCAAGACCATAGCTGTTCCCTGAGACACAGACTTAGCTGGCTCCCCCTGGACCAAGAGGTGACTCACCATATTCCCAGCTGGTCACCCTGCTTCAGAGGCACAACCCAAGCCCCCTTCCCCCACCCATTGCAGCCCCAGCTGCCAGCCAGCAGGCAGGACTCCTGTGGTGAGGTAACCCAGGCTCAGAAAGACAAACATGATATTTAATCACTCATCAGTGGATACCAGATGTAAAGAGAAAAATAATCAGACTACAACCCACAGCTCCAAAGAAGCTAGGAAACAAGGAGCCTAAGAGGGACACATGGATTGCCATGGGAAGGAGAAACAGAGGAGATCTCCATGAGTAGTGGGGATGGGGAGCAATAAAGGGCATGGGATGGAGGATGAGAATATGAGGAGATAATAGGATGGTTGAGCTGGGGGAGGGACAGAGTGGGAGAGCAATGAAAGAGATATCTTGTTAGAGGGAGACGTTATGAGGTAAGGGAGAAACCTGTTGCTAGGGAAATTTCCAGGAATCCACAAGGATGACCCCAGATTAGAAGACTGGCAATAGTGAAGAGGGTGCCTGAACTGGCCTACCCTGGTATTCAGATTGGTGAATTCCCTAACTGTCATCATAGAGCCTTCATCCAGTAACTGATGGAAGCAGATGCAGAGATCCACAACCAAGCACCGGGCTGAGCTTGGGGAGTCCAGTTGAAGAGAGGGAAGGGGATTATATGAGCAAGGGGGCAGGGTCAAGATTATGATAGGGAAATCTACAGAGACAACTAATCCATGTTTGTAGGAACTCAGGAACTTTAGACCAACAGCTGTGGAACCAGCATGGGACTGGACTAGGCCCTCTGCATATGGGAGACAGTTGTGTAGCTTGGTCTGTTTGAAGGCTCCCCAGTAGTGGGATCAGGATCTATACCTGGTGCATGTGCTGGCAATCTGGAGCCCATTACCTATAGTGGGATGCCTTGCTCAGCCTTGCTGCAGTGTGGAGGTGCTTGATCCTGCCTAACTGAATGTACCAGGATTTACTGACTCCCCATAGGAGACCTAACACTTTTGGAGGAGAGGTTGGGGGTATGCTGGAGGGGAGTGGGAAGAGGGATGAGAGGGGGATTTGTGCTTGGTATGTAAAATAAAATTTTAAATAAAAAGAACAAAATAATGAAAGACTTAACATTGAATAGAGATAAAAGGATACTTAATATGAAAAGAGGATGGAGAAATCACTATCTTAGAGTTCATGTTTTGTTACAGAGTTAGACTAATAAAACAGCATGATTCTAGCATCACAATAGACATGTTATCAATGAAATCAAATTGAACACCAAATGGAGGTCCACACACATGATTTTTCATATAGAAACCAGAAATACACACTGGGTAAAAAACATCTTCCAACATGATAGTGAACTAATCTTGATTGCTGCATGGAGAAAACTGCACATAGATCTGTATTTACTACCATAAATAAAAACATAATTCCAAATGAATCAAGGATCTCTAAATAAGACCAGAGACACTGAATGTAACAGTAGAGAAAGTGTGTGATAGGCTTGAACTCATTGGTACAGGAAAAGACTTTCTGAATAGGACACCTGTAGCACAGGCACTAAGATCCACATTTAATAAATGGGACCACATGAAGCTAAAAGCTTCTTTATGGCAAGATATGTATATCAGTGTTGAGCTTTTAAATAATCACTCCACCATATGATAGTGTTATTGAAATAAATTATAGATATGAATTCTAAATATATTTCCTATTTCTTGTTACTAAGTTACAGTATTGTACTACAGATGAAGGTAAGATATACATTATAAGTTCTAGAACAAAACAAAACTTGATTTTCTTTTCTGAAGATGTGGTATATTGCTGGCTGTCCAGTCCAGAACAGAATCTCTGAGGTAACATATGTTTTTGCTTTGTCCTTTCTGGTAGCTTTGAGTATGACAGGTGTTCATTCTGAGACCCAGGTATCAAGAAATCATAGTCAAACATTGGAGAAATCTCATTAGTCTCACGATTGACTTCTATAAGTAACTAATAAACAGAGAGTTTGCACACTGGAAAGGATAAGGCCTTAGATCATAAGTATTAAACATTAAAGTTGAGCTTATTTTGCAAATGTTTTATATTTCCAATGTAATATATTTTCCAGCATGTATGCCACTATCAGATGGCACTGCGTATGTCAAATTCTATCATCACCATCATCAAGATATAATTGGCATCGGGAAGACTGTGTGCTTTTGAAATTTATTGAAATACCTTGATCAGGAGAATGTGACTTACGAAATTTACCTGCTTGAGATTGCTGTGTTTCAGACTTGGGTTTGGAAATTCGATGAGAATAATCCCTCTGCTGAATGGATTTTGAAATGAGATATTTAATCAATATTTTGGACTTCAATCAAGATGTAATTATTCAATATTAATATTAAAAAACATTTACCTCTGGGTGTGGACATTTTTCAGCCCAAACTGAAAGAGAAAGAATGTAGAGTCATTCTCATGCACAATGAGATCACCAAAACTACCTTTATGTAGGCTTCAGATGGCAGTGAGATTTCATTCCCTTCTTTCATAATAAACTCCTATTATTTTACTGCTTAGGACAAAAACTGACACAAATATACTGAAACTTAGCAAAGCAACTTAAAGATTCAGTGCAAGAGCCATCAAAATTCCAATATAATTTGTCAGAAAAATTGAAAAAAAACAAAACAAAACAAAAAACCAACCACAACAGCATCAAAACACCTTTCAGATTCATGTGGAAATTCAAAAATAAAAATAAAAAGAATAAAAATAAAACAAACAAAAGAATGGACAGACTCCACCAGCTCAGATTGGACCAAGAGGTGAGTCACTGTTCTCCTAGGCACAGTTACAGGCCAGCAGGCAATACTCCTGCAGGCAGGTCTGATTACCACCACCCCATCAGATCCTTTAATCACAAGTCTTACTACTCTGGCCCTCTAAATCTACCCACTGCACCAAGACTGCAGCTGCCCCGTGAGACACAGACTCTGCTAGGTCCAATTGAACCAAGAGGTGAGTCACCATTCTTCCAGCAGGTCACCCCAGCCTCCAGGCCTTAGGCCCAGGGGCACAACCCATGCCCCCATTCCCTCTCCATTGCAGCCCCAATTGCAGACCAGTTGGAGAGTTTCCTGCAGGCAACTGACAACCTGACAACCTCCACTTCACATATGACCCTGTTATCTACAAGTCCCACTTGCTCCCCCAAATCCACCCATCCCCCAAGACCATAGCTGTTCCCTGAGACACAGACTTAGCTGGCTCCCCCTGGACCAAGAGGTGACTCACCATATTCCCAGCTGGTCACCCTGCTTCAGAGGCACAACCCAAGCCCCCTTCCCCCACCCATTGCAGCCCCAGCTGCCAGCCAGCAGGCAGGACTCCTGTGGTGAGGTAACCCAGGCTCAGAAAGACAAACATGATATTTAATCACTCATCAGTGGATACCAGATGTAAAGAGAAAAATAATCAGACTACAACTCACAGCTCCAAAGAAGCTAGGAAACAAGGAGCCTAAGAGGGACACATGGATTGCCATGGGAAGGAGAAACAGAGGAGATCTCCATGAGTAGTGGGGATGGGGGGCAATAAAGGGCATGGGATGGAGGATGAGAATATGAGGAGATAATAGGATGGTTGAGCTGGGGGAGGGACAGAGTGGGAGAGCAATGAAAGAGATATCTTGTTAGAGGGAGACATTATGAGGTAAGGGAGAAACCTGTTGCTAGGGAAATTTCCAGGAATCCACAAGGATGACCCCAGATTAGAAGACTGGCAATAGTGAAGAGGGTGCCTGAACTGGCCTACCCTGGTATTCAGATTGGTGAATTCCCTAACTGTCATCATAGAGCCTTCATCCAGTAACTGATGGAAGCAGATGCAGAGATCCACAACCAAGCACCAGGCTGAGCTTGGGGAGTCCAGTTGAAGAGAGGGAAGGGGATTATATGAGCAAGGGGGCAGGGTCAAGATTATGATAGGGAAATCTACAGAGACAACTAATCCATGTTTGTAGGAACTCAGGAACTTTAGACCAACAGCTGTGGAACCAGCATGGGACTGGACTAGGCCCTCTGCATATGGGAGACAGTTGTGTAGCTTGGTCTGTTTGAAGGCCCCCCAGTAGTGGGATCAGGATCTATACCTGGTGCATGTGCTGGCAATCTGGAGCCCATTACCTATAGTGGGATGCCTTGCTCAGCCTTGCTGCAGTGTGGAGGTGCTTGATCCTGCCTAACTGAATGTACCAGGATTTACTGACTCCCCATAGGAGACCTAACACTTTTGGAGGAGAGGTTGGGGGTATGCTGGAGGGGAGTGGGAAGAGGGATGAGAGGGGGATTTGTGCTTGGTATGTAAAATAAAATTTTAAATAAAAAGAACAAAATAATGAAAGACTTAACATTGAATAGAGATAAAAGGATACTTAATATGAAAAGAGGATGGAGAAATCACTATCTTAGAGTTCATGTTTTGTTACAGAGTTAGACTAATAAAACAGCATGATTCTAGCATCACAATAGACATGTTATCAATGAAATCAAATTGAACACCAAATGGAGGTCCACACACATGATTTTTCATATAGAAACCAGAAATACACACTGGGTAAAAAACATCTTCCAACATGATAGTGAACTAATCTTGATTGCTGCATGGAGAAAACTGCACATAGATCTGTATTTACTACCATAAATAAAAACATAATTCCAAATGAATCAAGGATCTCTAAATAAGACCAGAGACACTGAATGTAACAGTAGAGAAAGTGTGTGATAGGCTTGAACTCATTGGTACAGGAAAAGACTTTCTGAATAGGACACCTGTAGCACAGGCACTAAGATCCACATTTAATAAATGGGACCACATGAAGCTAAAAGCTTCTTTATGGCAAGATATGTATATCAGTGTTGAGCTTTTAAATAATCACTCCACCATATGATAGTGTTATTGAAATAAATTATAGATATGAATTCTAAATATATTTCCTATTTCTTGTTACTAAGTTACAGTAGTGTACTACAGATGAAGGTAAGATATACATTATAAGTTCTAGAACAAAACAAAACTTGATTTTCTTTTCTGAAGATGTGGTATATTGCTGGCTGTCCAGTCCAGAACAGAATCTCTGAGGTAACATATGTTTTTGCTTTGTCCTTTCTGGTAGCTTTGAGTATGACAGGTGTTCATTCTGAGACCCAGGTATCAAGAAATCATAGTCAAACATTGGAGAAATCTCATTAGTCTCACGATTGACTTCTATAAGTAACTAATAAACAGAGAGTTTGCACACTGGAAAGGATAAGGCCTTAGATCATAAGTATTAAACATTAAAGTTGAGCTTATTTTGCAAATGTTTTATATTTCCAATGTAATATATTTTCCAGCATGTATGCCACTATCAGATGGCACTGCGTATGTCAAATTCTATCATCACCATCATCAAGATATAATTGGCATCGGGAAGACTGTGTGCTTTTGAAATTTATTGAAATACCTTGATCAGGAGAATGTGACTTACGAAATTTACCTGCTTGAGATTGCTGTGTTTCAGACTTGGGTTTGGAAATTCGATGAGAATAATCCCTCTGCTGAATGGATTTTGAAATGAGATATTTAATCAATATTTTGGACTTCAATCAAGATGTAATTATTCAATATTAATATTAAAAAACATTTACCTCTGGGTGTGGACATTTTTCAGCCCAAACTGAAAGAGAAAGAATGTAGAGTCATTCTCATGCACAATGAGATCACCAAAACTACCTTTATGTAGGCTTCAGATGGCAGTGAGATTTCATTCCCTTCTTTCATAATAAACTCCTATTATTTTACTGCTTAGGACAAAAACTGACACAAATATACTGAAACTTAGCAAAGCAACTTAAAGATTCAGTGCAAGAGCCATCAAAATTCCAATATAATTTGTCAGAAAAATTGAAAAAAAACAAAACAAAACAAAAAACCAACCACAACAGCATCAAAACACCTTTCAGATTCATGTGGAAATTCAAAAATAAAAATAAAAAGAATAAAAATAAAACAAACAAAAGAATGGACAGACTCCACCAGCTCAGATTGGACCAAGAGGTGAGTCACTGTTCTCCTAGGCACAGTTACAGGCCAGCAGGCAATACTCCTGCAGGCAGGTCTGATTACCACCACCCCATCAGATCCTTTAATCACAAGTCTTACTACTCTGGCCCTCTAAATCTACCCACTGCACCAAGACTGCAGCTGCCCCGTGAGACACAGACTCTGCTAGGTCCAATTGAACCAAGAGGTGAGTCACCATTCTTCCAGCAGGTCACCCCAGCCTCCAGGCCTTAGGCCCAGGGGCACAACCCATGCCCCCATTCCCTCTCCATTGCAGCCCCAATTGCAGACCAGTTGGAGAGTTTCCTGCAGGCAACTGACAACCTGACAACCTCCACTTCACATATGACCCTGTTATCTACAAGTCCCACTTGCTCCCCCAAATCCACCCATCCCCCAAGACCATAGCTGTTCCCTGAGACACAGACTTAGCTGGCTCCCCCTGGACCAAGAGGTGACTCACCATATTCCCAGCTGGTCACCCTGCTTCAGAGGCACAACCCAAGCCCCCTTCCCCCACCCATTGCAGCCCCAGCTGCCAGCCAGCAGGCAGGACTCCTGTGGTGAGGTAACCCAGGCTCAGAAAGACAAACATGATATTTAATCACTCATCAGTGGATACCAGATGTAAAGAGAAAAATAATCAGACTACAACTCACAGCTCCAAAGAAGCTAGGAAACAAGGAGCCTAAGAGGGACACATGGATTGCCATGGGAAGGAGAAACAGAGGAGATCTCCATGAGTAGTGGGGATGGGGGGCAATAAAGGGCATGGGATGGAGGATGAGAATATGAGGAGATAATAGGATGGTTGAGCTGGGGGAGGGACAGAGTGGGAGAGCAATGAAAGAGATATCTTGTTAGAGGGAGACATTATGAGGTAAGAGAGAAACCTGTTGCTAGGGAAATTTCCAGGAATCCACAAGGATGACCCCAGATTAGAAGACTGGCAATAGTGAAGAGGGTGCCTGAACTGGCCTACCCTGGTATTCAGATTGGTGAATTCCCTAACTGTCATCATAGAGCCTTCATCCAGTAACTGATGGAAGCAGATGCAGAGATCCACAACCAAGCACCAGGCTGAGCTTGGGGAGTCCAGTTGAAGAGAGGGAAGGGGATTATATGAGCAAGGGGGCAGGGTCAAGATTATGATAGGGAAATCTACAGAGACAACTAATCCATGTTTGTAGGAACTCAGGAACTTTAGACCAACAGCTGTGGAACCAGCATGGGACTGGACTAGGCCCTCTGCATATGGGAGACAGTTGTGTAGCTTGGTCTGTTTGAAGGCCCCCCAGTAGTGGGATCAGGATCTATACCTGGTGCATGTGCTGGCAATCTGGAGCCCATTACCTATAGTGGGATGCCTTGCTCAGCCTTGCTGCAGTGTGGAGGTGCTTGATCCTGCCTAACTGAATGTACCAGGATTTACTGACTCCCCATAGGAGACCTAACACTTTTGGAGGAGAGGTTGGGGGTATGCTGGAGGGGAGTGGGAAGAGCGATGAGAGGGGGATTTGTGCTTGGTATGTAAAATAAAATTTTAAATAAAAAGAACAAAATAATGAAAGACTTAACATTGAATAGAGATAAAAGGATACTTAATATGAAAAGAGGATGGAGAAATCACTATCTTAGAGTTCATGTTTTGTTACAGAGTTAGACTAATAAAACAGCATGATTCTAGCATCACAATAGACATGTTATCAATGAAATCAAATTGAACACCAAATGGAGGTCCACACACATGATTTTTCATATAGAAACCAGAAATACACACTGGGTAAAAAACATCTTCCAACATGATAGTGAAATAATCTTGATTGCTGCATGGAGAAAACTGCACATAGATCTGTATTTACTACCATAAATAAAGACTTAATTCCAAATGAATCAAGGATCTCTAAATAAGACCAGAGACACTGAATGTAACAGTAGAGAAAGTGTGTGATAGGCTTGAACTCATTGGTACAGGAAAAGACTTTTTGAATAGGACACCTGTAGCACAGGCACTAAGACCCACACTTAATAAATGGGACCACATGAAGCTGAAAGTTTCCTATGGCAAGATATCTATGTAAGTTTTGGCATTGTCAATGACTGCTCCACTATATGATAGTGTATGCTGTGCTATTGAAATAGATTGTAAGTAAGAATTCTAAATGCATTTCCTATTCCTTGTAATTAAATTACAGTGCACTATGAGTGAAGTGAAGCAGTGCACTATGAATTATAGAGCAACACAAAAATTGATTTTCTTTTCTGAAGATATTGTACATTGCTGTTTGTCCAGTCCAGATCAGAATCTCTGAGCTCAAATAAGTTTCTACCTTGTCCTTACAGATAGCTATGTGTGTAGGTGCACATTCTGAGATCCATCAAGAAATTATGGTCACACATTGGGGAAGTATCATTAGTCTCATGATTGACTTCTATAAGTCACTAATAAACAGAGATTGCACACTGGAAATGATAAGGCAGTCGAACATGAGTATTAGACATTGAAGCTGAGCTGACATTTCTAAATGTTTTATATTGTCAATGTAATAATTTTGAAGCATGTATGCCACTAGTGAGTTGGCATTGCTTATGACAAAACCTTCCAACATTATAGTCGAGATATAATTGGCATCGGGAAGACTGTGTGCATTTGAAATGTATTAGAATAAATTGATCAGAAGAAAGTGACTTAACAAAATTTACCTGTTTGAGATTGCTGTGTTTCAGGCATGGGTCTGGAGGCTAGATGACAATAATCCCTCAGCTATTTTGAAAAGAGATATTTAATCAATATTTTGGATTTCAACAATATATAATTATTCAATATAAATATTAAAAGTCACTTACCTCTGGATGTGGACATTTTTCAGCCCAAACTGAAAGAAAAAGAAAGTACAGTCAATCTTATGCACAATGAGAATTCCAAACCTACCTTTATGAAGGCTTCAGAGGGCAATGAGTTCTATTCCCTTCTTTCAAAATAAACATCTATTATTTTACTGGTTAGGAAAGCAGCTGACAAATATACTGAAATATATCAAAAGAAATCTATAGATTCAATTTAATTCCATCAAAATTCAGAGAAATTTTAAAAATAACCACAATAGCATCAAAAAGCCTTTCATGTTCATATGGAAATACAAAAAAGTCTTGGATATATTTAAGAAGATTCTCAATACTAAAATAGGCTGGAGAAATCACTATTTCAGATGATATGTTTTGTTACAGAGCTAGAGTAATAAAAATATCATGGTTCTATCATCAAAATAGACATGTTGATCAATGAAATCAAATTAATGTCAAAACACCTATGAATACCTGATTTTTCACAAAGAAAGTAGAAATACACACTGGATAAAAATAGCCTCCATACATGGAAATTACCAAACTTCATGGATACATGAAGAAGAATACACATAGGAGTATTTATTACCCTGAACAAAACTTAACTCCAAATGGATCATGAATCTCTAAATAAGACTAGATACCCTGAATATGACAGAAGAAAAATTTTTAACAGGCTTGAACTCACTGGCATAGGAAACAGAACACCTGTAGCACAGCACTAAGACCCAAACTTAGTAAATGGGACCACATGAAACTGAAAGCTTCTTTATGGCAAAGGACACCATCATCAGGCTACATAATAGGAAAAGAACTTAATCATTTAAACCTCTAACGTACAGTTAGTATCTAAAATAAATAAAGAAGAAAAAATTGGACTCCCAGGAAACAAATAACCCAATGACAATGGTGTTTGGGAATACAAAGACAATTTTTAAAGATAAAACACAAACTACTGACAAACTTTTAAAGAAATGCTCATCATTTTTATTTATCAGAAGAATGCAAACCAAAAGTACTTTGAGATTTCATTTTACTCCTGTCTAAAGGGCGAAGTTCAATTAAGCAAATGACAACTCATGCTTGTGAGGATATGACGAAAATGGAACACTTGCTCATTACTGATGAGAATGTAAACTTTTACAGCCATTATGGAAATGACTCTGGCATTTTCTCAGGAAGCTGGCTACTAATTCTTCTCTAAATTCACCTATACACCTATCTGGCATATACTCAAAGGACTCTATATCCTACTACATAAATATCTGCTCATACATGCTCATTATTGGCTATTTACAATAGCCAGATTTAGGAACAGTCTAGATGTCCTTTAACTGACAAATATATAATGAAAATGTGGTGAACTTACACGATGGGGTGTTTTGCTTCTATCAAAAAAGGAAATTTACATATAAATGTATGAAGCTAGAAAAAATCACCACGAATGAGGAGACCCAGATCCAAAAGTCAAATACTGTATAATTTCCCTTATATGTGAGTGTTAGCATTTAAGTCTTCAACATGTGTGCTAAAATCCATATAACCACAGAGACTCTGCATCAAGTAAGGGATTGCTTGTGAGGATCATTCAAGTAAAGGGAAATAGAATATATAATTGTAGAGAGACAGTGGGGGGAAGGGCGATGCAAGTGAGAGGTTAGGGTAGGAATATGGGGATGACCAATTTACTAACATCCACGTGAAAAACCGTATGGAAACATACTACTGTAGAAGATTTCTAAATACATAAGCATATAAAATAAATACAAATGGAGTCTCCAAATAAGAGAGGAGATAAACCCCCAATTAGACATCTTTTGCTAAACATGAAACCTTTAGTTATACCTTGTTGAGTCAATGGACAAATGGGGCACCTTAGGTATCTCAGGTAGAAGAAAACTCAGAGATCTTTCTGGGACTATCTCAATTTTACACATCGCTCATGCTTATTAACATATGGGACTTATTACCACTTTTGTTGTCTTTTATTTAAGTGTAAATTTATTCAGTGATTTCTTTCGGTAGCATAACATACCAGCATTTGTCTTACATAAAGTCTTTTCATGATGACTCTTACCTTCAATTATTTCATTTTCTTCTGGACCATTTCCTATGCTGGATGACTGGGCAGCTTTCTGCAGTGGATTAGGATAAAACACACTCTGTCACATGATATTAGTAGTGTAATTCCAAAAGGTCTTATTTTCTATTTCTGAACATATCATGATATTTGACTTTAAGGAAATTGTTCATGAGAATATATGCAGTATATATCAAAAACCATGGTATTTGAATGGAGAATCTTATATACACAGTCAAGTTTAAGCCTTTCATTTCCCAATTATATACAAGAAATATAGAGTAGAGGAAAAACATCCACAGACATAGTAATGCCTGATGTGCATGTATCAATAAAAGTAATCATTTTATATTATAATGCATGAAACTAATTTGTTCTTATTAGTAAAGTTGGAGGATGTTAATGAGACAAATGTTCACATCTTTAGTAGGGCCATTCCTCTAGGACACGATTAACATTAATTATGAGGTGTTGTACAATGACATTATTTGTGTGGTTAGGCTTGATAGGAGGTATGTATTATGTTAAAAACATTGATATTGTATCATGCTGATTGTGTAGTGAAGAAGGCAGAATGGGCTCAATTTCGGTAAAAGTGAACAAACAAAACTGACATATTTTGTTAATTTCTTATACATGGTAATTCTGGATCAAAATGATTAGCAGACAAGTTTTTATTTCCTATGTTACCTTTAGACAATAACATTAGACCATTATGCAGTTTTTTAATATTTTACAAATGTTTCTCAATGAACAGAAATCTTCCCCAAACACCATTTCACAGTTTTTGCATGTTTAACAGAATAAACAAATCTTGCTTTCTCGTTCTTCAAGAATTTTAAAAGTTATGAGAATATGTTGTCCACTATTCTATATGTACAGTAATGCCATCCTATTTGACAGTTACTGAGTGGACACTCCCTCATCTTCTAAAACATGTTTGGCTTCATACTTTGATCTCTGATGACAAAATACCATTCTCACTCCTACCCTGTATTAACGACAATTTTGCCTAAATATCTCTCTCTACCATATGTTTTCTTTATGACAAAATGCACCTATCTGAACTAAAACAGTTGCTTTTTACTTGCTTGGTGTTCTATTACTATGGCATAGGCTTCCCTCTGAAATCTCAGTTCTTGATTTCTCAACATAGAGGAGATATTGACTATACAGATTTATGTGGGTTTAAAACATGAAAAATGTCTTCAGAACATACTCATACTTCAGTAAGTACCTAACATTGTATTATGTCTCTGAACAGATTGTGTGAAAGAGAAAGTATAGTGTCTTGAATCTATTTGAATTCTCTACATTAACTCAATTCCATATATATATATATATATATATATATATATATATATATATATATATATATATATTGATCATATTGGACAATAATGTGGAAATAATTAATTTCCTTCATTGAATTGAGCAAAATAATTGAGTTTTTCCTTCACAATTAGGTCTCTTTTATGGAATCAAAAATTCTTTCTGTTGGAAGATTAGTTGATTATATATCCATATGATCTTCTCAAATGAGGACCTTGAAATAACCCAATGACCATAAGGAAAAAATTTCTCCTTGACATAATTGAGTATAATCATCACATAACAAATTTAGTTTTTGCAGGAAGAATCAACTTTATTAAATAAGTCCATCTCTAAAGTCATAATTTTATATCGTCCACTATTTTAAATAGAGAGTCTATGGCTCTCCAGCCATGTAAAGAGCTTAACATAAAGCACAAGTAATAATCATATAATTATTTACTAAATTACATATAAAAGACAATGATTAGCTGTGTGACTGGATTCTAAGAATACCCTGTGTTTTATAATAGGTAAAAGACTTTCATTTCAATGTTAAATCATCATTGATGGACTGAATATAGTAGCCTGAAGTGTAGTTTCTTTTGGCCTATGGTAAGATCATCAAACCACACAGTATTAAGTGAGAAATTTAATTTTAAACAGTTACATACCAATTTTTGATAGTCTTCATTCTTATTACAAACATTTTCATTTTCCAGTTTTAAATCCGGTATTGTTTCTAATTCTAGTTCTTCTGACATATCTACATATTTGATTTAAAAAATAAATATAACAATTAGATACATAATTTTCTATGACAATAGATTGAAATACATTCACAATTAGAATTTAGAAAAAAATTTACTCTTATCAAATATTTCAATTAAATGTACTTTACAGATGAATATTCACATGCTTAGATAAATGCCCAAGTTGTAGAAATACCTGTATATCACTTGTATAGAAACTGCATGTTGCCAGCTTCAAGACATCCAAATACTTGACTAATTCACACACCTCTCATAAATGACCAAGCTCTCTAAAATCTACACTTTCAGATGTCATCGATGTTTCAGAACATTTATCATGTGCTTATACCCACAAGCACATTCAAAAAATGTACAAATTAAGGAAATTGGAAAAGGATTATGAAATAATTTTTTTTTTGGTTTTTCAAGACAGGGTTTCTCTGTGTAGCTTTGTGTCTTTCCTGGAACTCACTTGGTAGCCCAGGCTGGCCTCGAACTCACAGAGATCTGCCTGGCTCTGCCTCCCGAGTGCTGGGATTAAAGGCGTGCGCCACCAGTGCCCGGTTGAAATAATTGTTTTTTATTGAAACTAGCAAAATAGTTTTAGTTGTAAGGCCCTATTGCTCAAGACTCCACACTTTAGACACAGAATTTGGAGTAATTTAACTGGACCTGACATAGAAACCTGCTCTCATACTATGAGAACATGCTTTGCAAAGTGCCAAGGGAGATAAGCAATCAGTAATCCCACCAGCAGAAAATGGTACACCACCAAGATGTTGAAAAGCCTGGCAAGATAACGCTCATGGTAGGATAGCGATACTTTTATTTTTGGGGTAACCAACAGCTGTCCTATTGGTCTGGAGACCCACTCAATGAGAAATTCATTCCAAGTACTGGGTAACTAATCAAATATCCATGGATGGAGAAATCATAAACACTAGGAGTCATCAATTACTCCCATTTTCTCATAACAGTATACTTACTATGTTCTAAATATTGTTTTTTATAGTCACAGTTATACCCACAGAAGAATGTAGCTGACATTTTTCCTCAAAGAATTTACTTTTCACAGTACATAAAAGTATTACAGTATATACAATTAATCAAAATCCAAGGAGTGACCATAATATGCCCCAACTCCACTTATAAAGTCCTAAATCTAAGGATCAGAAAAAAATAGCAAGAATTGGGAAGATAGATTGTAAAATCAAAGTACCAGCACTCTTGAAGCTACACAGCATCTTCTATGCATGACTTAGATATTGCTACCATGAAATTTCAAAGGTATGATATCTGAAAAAACACCTGTATAAGGACAACACCAGATGAAATTCTACTGTGGGTGAAGTGAATCTCACAATGCACAACCCCTAGATGAAGATCTGTAGGCAATCAGTGGCTGATAAACAAAGATAAATCAGGTGATTTTCCAGAGATGAGCTCATCCTAGTAGGATAATAGGTTGTGCAATTCCAGTGATCAGTCCTAAACACATGTACATATAAGCAACACACTAAACAAATACATACAAGCATGCATACACTTATACACACACAGAAACACAAACACACATGCACACACACATGCACATACGTGCATAAACACACACAAATATAGTGTGTCTTTACTAATAGTATAGAAGAGAAGTCACACACAGAGTTACTAAGGACTTGAGCACAGGGAATGTTGTAGAAATAGCCAGAAACCTGAAAAAGATGTAAATATAGTAAACAAGCATGAAATTATCAAAAGTTAAATAAAATAAAAGGCAACTCTTTTACTGACGTTCTTATTTCAACCTTTGGATGAAAATTTTTCTTGTCTACCATTACATTTTTACTTTTGTTTGATTTAACATATATTACGTGGGTTATTTTATTTGGCTAAGGTATTTGTTGTCATGTTTTAAGCAAACCTCTCTGCCAAGTGATCTTACAAGTTAAGCATGTGCATTACCTTCTTGTTCTTCTACATGTTCATATTGTTTGGAAGCTATTGGTAAGTCATCCACACCACTTTTCAGACTATTCTCAGGAATATCTTGCTAAAATAATGAAAAATAATAATGAGAATATAGTTGAATTTCCTATTTTGAATTCAACTAAACTTAAAAATAGGATAGCATATTTTCATAGATAACATTTTGCATGCTCTTGAGATCAACCTATCTTTTCACCTCATACAGTCACATATGCTAAAATCAAGCTTTGAAGCAGAAATAGAAAAAGATCATCTGCAGAATTCAATAAGGAACTAAACTCATAATATGAAACTTATATTCCTCACTGAAAATTAAACAGTTAAAGAATACATTTAAGTACTAACTATTAATGTGCTTGCCATACCAAAGTATTTGATTTAAAAATCAATTCCTTGAGAAAATCAATTTAATATTATAGTAAGGCCCTTAGATTAGTATGAAAATACAGACTATGCCATGTGGAGAAGAACTGAAATATTTTAGAATCAGTTTTGCTTATGAAAAGAAGGATGTACAAAAATAGTTTTGTTAAAATCTTAGATATAGAGAAAATAGTTTCATAAAATTAAAAAGCAGTTAGTGATTCTTCTCTCTTTATACAATGCATGTAATTATTCAATGAAATCTCAAACTCTTTCACAGTAAAAAACAGGTATCGTTAGAGCATAACAAGCATTAACATGAAGGGAAGCATCAGAACATTCATTCGATGTCTGGAATGTTCCTGGTGCTTATTTATACTTGAAATAGTAGAGATGTCCTTATGCAATTACACACTCAGCATTGTTAGTCATTTAGTTGTAAGATAGGTAAGAAAATTTAAGGTTCACATAGATTCACTATTCTCTAAATGGCATAACACTAATAGTTATCACCTCATATTTAAGTCATATGAACTGGTAGTTTTAATTCAGAAAGATTCTGTGATGAAACATCAATGTCATTATGCCAGTTGAGGATTTTTAAGTCTTCAAATACTGTTGAAATATATGTTAGTCTGGTCTCAACATTCATAAAACACACAAAGAAAGGAATAAAAAAGCCTAATTGACTGTATGCTGAAATCCACATTTGAAGAATTTATGTATAGCTTATCACAATAAGACTCAAAGGACTGGGTATGTGGTTGAGTGGTAGAGAATTTGCCTTGCATTCATTAATTTCACAGTTGATGTAATAAATGAAAAAACAAAAAGGAAAACTAAAAAACACCAATCACAAATGATCTTGGACACCCAGAAACAGGAAGCCTAACCTCAGAGTGATTCTGGAGATTTAAATGAGCAATGAAACTACTGTATAGACATCCTTTAAAATTTGAAGTGTTACATATGATGCAAAGAATTTCAGTTTAATTTTCAACATTTTGAGTGCAAAAATAAGATGAAATTGAAATTTGGCCTTTAGCATTTGTTATCAAAGACCTTATTCTAGAACTTACTATAATTAGGGGGAAACATGTATACCTCAATTATATGAAGAGTATTTTCTTCCATTTTTGATTTAAAAATGTGCATGTACAATATATTTTGAACATACTTTCCCAACCAAAATACTCCCAGATTATTCCTCATCTACCTACCCCCCCCAAGTTTGTAATCTTTCTCTCTTAAATCTATCCCCAAATTGAAAATACAAACTTACAACCAATAAGACAAAAATGCCACAAGAGAACACATCAGCCCCCAACAATACCACAAACACAAAATTGAACACTGTTTCCTTTGTGTTGATCAACTTCCCCTGGTCATAGTGTCTGCTCAGGAGTGCCTTTGATATACCCAGTGATGCTTCAAGTAGAACACTGATTTTTCCTTTGCCAACAGCTATCAATTACAAATGGTGTCCTGGTTATGGATGGCAGCCTGTGTCTTCTGCCTCTTAGTGCTGGCAAACTTTCTTGTTGGAACTTGTGCAAATCATCTGTGTACTGGCATAGTCTCTGAGTTCATATGTGCATTGATCTTGGTCCTGCTGTGTCTGGAAGACAAAGTTTCCTTGACCTTATCCATAAGCACTGGCTCTTATAATCATTCTACTTTTTCTACATAAACACTGAGCCTTGTTGGAGGAGGTTTGATGAAGACATCCAATTTATGACTAGGTGGTCCAAAGTCTCTCACTCTGCATTTTGACCAGTTGATCTCTGTGCTGATTCCCATCTACTGCAAGAGAAAACTTCTGTAAGGAGGATTGGGAAAGGTATAGTGACATGTCTCTAGGACTAATTTTCTTGCTCATTTTCATTCAGAAGAAGAGTAGCATTGGGTTTGTCCATGGCCCATACCCTATATTGTCACATGTTATTGGCCCCTTTGGCAGTGTCAGGTTTGTATTCCATCTTATTCAGTCTTTAAGTCCAATGAAAAAGTCATTTGTTACTCCCATAATGTTTGTGCTACTATGGGACCAGCATATGCTTCAGACAGGTCACTGTTGTAGGTCACAGGGTTGTAGCTGGTGATATTGATGGTTACATTTCTCCTCTGGGAGCATGAGGTGTATCTTCTAGTACCATGAACATTAGTTAGAAGGTGTAAGGATTCTATTTGGGCACAAATGCAACTACTCTATGTTTGGTGATTTAATATGTGGTTCCTTCACCAATAGGGTCTTCCTATTTAGTTGTGGAGTGAGACTAAAGGCCTTAGCCATAGCCTGTTATGTTTGGATAATTCTATGTGCCTATAGCATCATCAACAAATGGTTCTGGTCAAACTGGATGGCTACATGCAGAAGAACTAAGTAGATCCATATCTATCACCCTGCATACATCTCAACTACAAATGGATCAAAGACTTCAACATAAGACCATAAACTCTGATTAAGATAGAAGAAAATGTCTGGAAAAGGCTTCAATTCCTTGTTATACTCAATGACTGACTTTCTGAACCAGATACCAATAACATGGGCATTAAAACTGAAACTAGCAAGTGTAACTTCATGAAGATGAAAAGCTTCTCCTTAGAAAAGAACAGCATCATGGAAAAAATTATGGCATGGAAAATAAATAAACCATTGTCAATTATACATCTGATAGGGGATTAGCATCTAAACCACAAAGAACTAATAAACTGAATATCAAGAAAACAAATAACATGTTCTAAAAAATGGGGTATACAACTAAGCAGAGATACACAAATGCCTGAGAAACACTTCAATAAATGTTCAACATCCTTAGTCATCAATGTAAATGTAAATCAATGCCCCTCTGAGATTTCATTTTACCTAAGTCAAAATGGCCAAGATCAATAAAACAAATGACAGCTCAGCTTGGGAGTATGCAAGGAAAGGGAAACACTTGTTCCTTCCTGAAGAAAGTGCAAACTTATTCTTGGATATGAAGAGCCTTCAAACATTCTTTTTCTACCTCATTATATATTGGCAGCCTGAGACAGAACTCATTAGGAACATCCTTGAACTCTTGGAAAGTTCAACCTGCCTCTGTCATCTGAATTTTAGGATAAAGACTGTGCCATGATGACTGGATCCAATATTTTATGAGAATGAATAATGCAAAGCTATTATTATACTAATTTTGAGAGAAAGATTTTGTATTTCTACATTTTAATCACTTTAAATAATACTTTTTTTCTAGATAAAGTACCAAAATTCTGTGGGATGGTCTTTCTGTATGCTGTGAATATATGTTGCTCCCATGGGTTAATAAATAATGCTGCATTGGGCTATGGCAGGGCAGGATGGAGCCAGGCAGGAAAACCAAGAGAGATAGAGGAAGAAGAAGGGTAGAGTCAGGGAAGATGCTGCAAGCTGTCAGGGGGAGCATGATGTAATAAAATACAGGTAAAGCCACGAGGCACATAGACTAATAGAAATGGGTTAATTTAAGATATAATAGCTAGCTAGCAATAAGCCTGAGCCATATATCAAACAGTTTATAATTAATGTAAACCTCTGTGTGTTTATTTGGGACCAAGTGGCTGCAGGACACAGGAAAACTTCCATCTACACCAGACTTGAAAAAAATGTTTTCAAAAGTTAGTGTTATGAGTAAAAGTGGTTTTTTTTGTATTTTTATTATTAAGAAATTTTCTATTCATGTTACATAATAACCATAGATTCCCCTATCCTCCCTCCTTGTACCCTCAGCCTTCATCCCCAACCCACCCCCCATTCTCACCTCCTCCAAGGCAAGGTCTCCCATGGGGTCTCAGCAGAGCCTGGTACATTTGGTTGAGGCAGGCTCAAGCCCCTCCCTCATGCACCAAGGCTGCTCAGGGTGTCCCACCATAGGCACTGGGCTCCAAAAAACACACTCACACACCAGGGACAGATCCAGTTTCACTGCTTGGGGGTCCCCTAACCGCTTCAAGGCAAACAACTGTCTCGCCTATCCAGAGGGCCTAGTCCAGTCCCATGGAGGCTCAACAACTATTGGTCCACACTTCATGTATTTCCACTAGATTGGCTGGCTCTCTCTATACATTTTCCCATCATGATCTCAATGTCCCTTGCTCATAGAATTCCTCCTCTCTCTTATCAATTGAACTGCTGGAGCTTGGCCTGGTGCTCAGCCATGGATCTCTGCATCTGCTTCCATCAGTTACTGGATGAAGGCTCTATGATGACAGTTACAGTATTCACTAATCTGATTACCAGAGTAGGCCAGATCAGGCACACTCTCGACTATTGCTAGTAGTCTAAGGTGGGATCATCCTTTTGGATTCCTGGGAACTTCCCTAGCACTCTGTTTCTCCCTGTTCCCATGATGTCTTCATTCATCATGGTATCTCTTTCCTTGCTATCCCACTCTGTCCCTGTTCCAGCTCAAACTTCCCATTGCCTTGTGTTCTCATCCCCCATTCCTTGTCCTCCATGACTCCCCCTCACCCTCAGTTTGCTCATGTTGATCTCATCTATTCTCCTTCACTGTTTGTTCTATGAGTCCCTCTTAGGGTCTTCCTTGTTAGCCAGCTTCTCTAGAGTTGTGGGTTGTAGTCTGGTTATTCTTTGCTTTACATCTAGTATCCATGTATGAGTGAGTACATACCATACTTTTCCTCCTGAGTCTGGGTTTTCATTCATTTGCCTGCACATTTTATAATATCATTATTTTTTACTGCTGACTAGTACTCCATTGTGTGTATGTGCCACATTTTCTTTATCCATTCTTCATCTGAGGGGCACCTAGATTGTTTCCAGTTTCTGGCTATTACGAATAATGATGCCATGAACATAGTTGAGCTTGTGTACTTGTGGTATGATAAGCATTCCTTGGGTATCTACCCAAGAGTGGTATAGCTGGGTATTGAGGAAGATTGACTCCCAATTTTCTGAGAAACCGCCATACTGATTTCCAAAGTTGCTGTACCAGTTTGCACTCCCACCAACAGTGGAGGAAGGAGTGTTCCCCTTGCTCCACATCCTCTCCAACATAAGCTGTCTTCAGTGTTTTTGATCATAGCCATTCTGACAGGTGTAAGATGGTATCTCAGAGTCATTTTGATTTGCATTTCCCTGATGGCTAAGGATGTTGAGTAATTCCTTAGATGTCCTTTGGCCATTTGAGATTCTTCTTTTGAGAATTCTCTGTTTAGCCCTGTAGCCCATTTTTAATTGGATTGTTTGGAATTTTGATGTCTAGCTTATTGAATTCTTTTATATATTTTGGAGATCAGCCCTCTGTCAGATGTCAGGTGGGGTTGGTAAAGATCTTTTCCCATTCTGTAGGCTGTTGTTTTGTCTTATTGGCTGTGTCCTTTCCCCTACAAAAGCTTCTCAGTTTCAGGAAGTCCCAATTATTAATTGTTTCTCTCAGTGTCTGTGCTATTGGTGTTATATTTAGTAAGTGGTCTCCTGTGCCAATGCATGCTAGGCTACTTCCTACTTTTTCTTCTCAAGATCAGTGTAACTGGATTTATGTTGAGGTCTTGGATCCACTTGGACTTGAGTTCAGTGCATGGCGACAGATACGGATCTATATGCAATCTTCTGCATGTTGACATCCAGTTAACATGTAGTTGACAGCCAGTTAACAGTTTTTAAAAGTTAGTATCATGAGTAAAAGATTTTTTCAAAGGTACATTAAAAACTAATGATAATTTCTGAGCCCTTCAATACATGGGTTGGAAATGTAAGCTATTGATAAGATACCTTAAATAACATAATGAATAGGTTAGTCTACATATTTAGAGAAGCCTGAAAATTATGTAAGTCATGCTATAAAAATAAAAATAAAACAACTAATGTTTATTTGTCCAAATATTCCCAAATTTCAAATTCCCTCCAATGTGGTAAAACTATACAAACTAATTTTTCTGTGATTATTTATTTCTTATCTCATTTTTGGCTTTCAGAACCTTAAAATATTTATTATGTTTTGGTATTTTTCACCACCAATATAGTAATATTTTCATAATTTTATAAAAAAAATTCTAGCCAATTTTTCATCTAAAGTGATGACATTTTGACAACTGCTATATTATACCATTTTAAACTCCACAAAGAAGAAATTCAGCACAAGAATTTACCTCAAGAAGGCATTGATTACCTGAGTTTTCAAATTAGCTGTGTCCTCCATTCTTGCACACACAGACGTCAGTGACTTGGATTCAAAGTGATATCTTTGAAGCAAAACACACAACAAATAAGTGAGTAGTGGACAAAAGCATTTGTCCTGAATGTTTAGTTATTTGAATAGCAAATGGTGTTTCTATTGTTATTAGACAACTGTTTTATAAAATTTGTTCAGCTGTTAATTTCTGTCTCCACTTCTCCTAATCTCTGCACTTGTCAAGAAAGAGTTACACATAGTTCCACATCAAATAGTGTCAGTCAATGTATTTGTGGAACCTGAAAATCATTTGTTTTGAAAACTGTCCTGATGATTGAACGCAAATTACAATTAATTGCTCACATACTCTTTAACCATTAATTTAAATAAAGGTAATAGCCCCAAATAAAGCAAAGCAATAGTGACCTCGTTCTACTCTATTAATAAAGCACAAAACTGTATAACTACTAAATGGCAACCTTCATTCTTGAGCATGGAAAATACCCATTGAAAGGAAACCATCACATCCATTCATTGTAAAATAACTAATGAAGTCATGAAACAAATGTGAAATCCTTGAACATTAAAGTTATAAGTGAACAAACAAATGTGCACATTGAGATTTGAAATCCTTTTATCATGGGTGTTCAAACATTAAAATATAATAATTCAGTTGTGCTTCCTACTTGGTGCAGGCTGATTCAAAAACTACCAAGCACTTAAAAACCTTCATATGTGCTCGGTTGATGGCAGAGACTTCTGGAAAAGCAGATCCCTGGGACTTTTGCCTCTGTTTCCCTCTATGTTCTCTAGATGTCTTCCTTATATAGGATACCACTCCTCGTTCCCTCTTTTGCAGTCTTCAGTGATGCTCTCTGGCCTTTAAATATTCATCCCAGGAAGGTGCAGATTCCTGAAAGTACAGGCTCAAAGAACCTGAAAGACAGCTAGTTCCCTGGTTCAGGCATATAAGCTAAATGGAGGGTCAGCAACACACATCCCAAGCCTAGGCATGTTATAAAATTCTATGATTATGTTCTGCAATTCCAATCTGAAAAGGACAGGAATTTGGCAAAGGTAACAGGAAAAGAAGCAGTGGCAGTGGATCATAGATATTTTTCATTCAGATTTCATTTCAGCCCTTGGTGCTGAACATTCTCTAGCCCACCCTCTGTGATACCACATTCCCTGTTTTCTATAAAGACTTCAGGTTTCTCAAGAAAGTTTCAACAGAAGAATTTATTTGTCATTTCTATCAATTAAGCACAAAAGGTAATATAGTTTCCAAATTACATTCAACCCTATCCATTCCCAGATGATTTTCACCATCCTGTGTCTATGTAATTAACTTTATTGTCTTTAAAAAACTAATCACGAGGCCAAACTCTTAGTCCTATTGACCTCCATGATTTTACTTTCAAAATTGCCCTTCCCCTGTTAAAGTCATTCAAATCATCCACCACTATGCTACTTTTAATGCCATTCTTGGAACACTTGACTCATTCCCATATTTTCCTACAGGAATTCTCAATCAAATACTGGTCAGTAATGACTGGTCTTTTAGTGAAGGAACTAAAAGACCTAAATTGGGCCATTTGTATTTCCACCTCCGTAGAATACTGTGTTTTAGTTTTGGCTTCTCCCTCAGAGCAAGTGTTTATGTATAATGTTGGATCTAGTTTTCTGTGCTCAGGATACTTTTATTAGTTTTCAAAATCCCTTACAAACTACAAATTTTTCATATCTGAAATTTTCTAATAAAACAAGAAGGAGTACCTGGCAGTCAAAAATTCTAAACTATAGGTCAAGAAACATGAGGAAAAATAAATGTACAGTAAAAATTTCAAAATGCTTAGTGTCTTGGGGGAAACAAAGACTTGATAAAACGAGGGAAAAAAATCCTCTTGTGACCAGGCAGTCTAGTAGTTTGAAGAGAAAACAAAACTGAGTATAAGTTCATAATGTCCCTTAAATAGATGCTCAATTGTAACAGCATAACATGGTGTATGTGCACATGGACTACCATTCCAATAATGTAATTCCAAGCCTTCTGTCATCTTGCTCATTTCAAACCTATGGCACTACAGACACAATTAAGAGAGGATCCCCCTCCAATCTTGATAGCAATGTAGTATCTAAGAACAACTTTCAAAAAGAAAAACTATGGAGTTATAGATAGGTTTCTCAGGAAAACTCTAATCCAGAGTTGACACATAAGGAAAACTGGCTTTCTACATGAGATCATCTCAATGTAGTCACAGGAACAAGAGAATGAAGAGGCTGACAGTTCAGTCAAGAGCTGGCAACTTGTTACCTATGGGATTATAGAATTAATCAAACTCTCTGCATGACCTTTGCTAAAGTAGTAAGACACTTAGTCACAAGGACATAAAAGCTTTAAAACATATGATTATATTAATGCATCATGGACACTAAATAAATCAGATGGAATCAGTGAAGAACACAATATTCAATAAACATTAGTTCTTTTCCCTGGTTCTAATTATAAGTTAACATTCATATTCAAAGACCTTAAAATCTTACCCTGATGAAACGACATCTTCAGGCTCATTTCCTATAATTGAATGAATAGTAAACATATTTCAGTCGATTATATTAGTCTATAAAATATCATAGGGTAAATCTTCTAGAGTAAAAAATCTTCTAGGATAAATAATAACTATGGTACTGGAATATAACAAATGCATCAGGAAATCACCTTCTTTGGATTTATTGAATAAAACAATGAAAGAAATTATCAGCATTTGATACCTCAAAGTAGGTGACCATGTATACTCACAACAATTCCAACTTACGGCAAATAGTGCCATTGCCAGAATCAGTGCCTATCATAAATAAATAGCAAAGAGAGTAGTTTTCTGGAAGAATGGTACCAGGATCAATTTCAAGAGAGTATAAATATTTTGTTATAACACAACAAATATTCCCCAGATACACGGCTGCAATCCTTCAGGTAAGAATGAAACAACCTATCAGAGAGAACCTGAAGCAATGATCATTGTACTTATCAATCTCTCCTAAAATTATGGAAACCTATCAGGACAATGTTTCTCATAAAGACTTGCATGGAATTAGAAAAGAGAGGTAAGGTGAAATCAATGCTGCCCACCCTCCCTATCTCCTCTGTGGTTAGGTTCTGATGAGCTCTTTTAGATCTGGCTATAATTCTCATTCTTACCTATGATGCAATAAGGTAGAAACTCAATTGCTATTGTCACCTTTGGACATAACTACTGGTAAGATCCCCTTCTTAAGAACATATCTATTCTGCACATGGCTATTATACAGAAGATTAAAAGTATGCACTAGCAAGGCTAGGTCAAAGAAAGTTGCTTTGGAAATTTGTTTATTATAAAACTATAAATCCATATGTAGGTATCTACATATATATCACTTAATAACTCACTTAAGGTCTTTCTACTGGGATAGAAACCTAGTCCCCTATGGTGGTATTTTATTTGTGCTGAAGTGAAGTGTGATTTTATTTGTATGTTAATAAAGTTGCCTGGAGATCAGAAGTAAAACCGAGCCATTAAGCAGATGTCAGGCGGTGGTGGCACGTACCCTTAATCCAATCCCATGCAGGCAGAGTCTCTGTGTGGTCAAGGACACAGCCAAGCAGTGGTGACCTGAACCTTTAATCCCAGTACCAACCATAGAGACCTGGAGGTCTGTATAGACAGGCAGTGACAGGGAAGTCATGTGGTTGGGTTTAGAGCCAATGAGAAGGCAGAACAGAAAGACAATAAAAAGATAAGTCACAGAGGAAGAAGGTCTCTCTCATTAGAGAAGAGACAGTGGCCAGGTATTAAGATAAGGCTGTCTTGGCTCTTCACTAGTGCTCTGATATCTTGGACTTTTAACTCTGTATTTGGCTCTGTGTTTTTTATTTACTAAGACCATTTAGAATTTTGTCTACAGTTCCCCTTTTATATAAAATAAGAAAGACAACACATGGTGAGATCCTATTGACATTACCCTTGAGAAAGTATCTTCCCATGGAAAATGAAGACTAGAAATGTGCCCAAGGGGCAGAGCACTTGTCTTGCAAAATAGGGTAAAAGATAAAATGGGGTTGTGGATGGATAGTCAAGTATTATCTGGTGTATGAGTGGCTTCATATTTACTGATAAACACTACAGATATTAACCACCCACAATAAAAACAGAATTTAAATCTGGAATTAGTAGACTAGTTTCTTCTTTTTTTCCCCGAAAGAAGAGGTTCATTATTTGCTTCATCTATAGTATTCACATTCTAAAGGTTACTGCATATGGGAAAAAATCATGTGAAAGACTTGACTACAGTTTGACCTCTGGAGATTGCCTTTTGGCACTCAAGAGTCTATTTGGCAACACAAAGCAGGAAGACAAAAATAAAAATAAAAATAGGGTCATTGGAGTAGCAAATACATAGAGCACCTCCTTCTTAAAGTATGAAACCTTGAGTTCAACACCTCACAGTTAAGAATATTAATTTCTAATTATACATTTAGGAACCAAACCATTGCCATACAGTAGAGCCAGAAGTAATCACCATGTATGTAAACATTTCAGTAACACTATATGATGTATTTGTTTAAATGGAAGAATTTGAATACAAAATTACCATTATTTTAGATTTTGTGCCACCTTTATTGAATAAGTCTCTTTTTTTTCGTAACCCCCCAAAAACTGCCATCAGTAAACTCACACTTGTTCCAGATCCAAGCTGACAACCCTCTTTGTTTGTGAGTCACCATTGTTGAGCAAGTCTCTCTTTCCATTTCCCATCCTATTATCCCCTACTACTTTCTCCAAACCCACATGCCTTGCTTTAGAAATGCAGCAGGCATGGCCTCCATGTTTCCTAGCTACCTTTGCTAGCTAGGTGGCTACTTCATTTTCTCTGGAAGCCAACAAGCCTATTCCAGGCCCAAAGCTGTGAACCCTCTGTTGCAGGAATCCTAAATGTTATTTTAATTTAAAAAAAAAAACAACAGAGCCAGATATTGGGGAAAATGCTGAAAGATCAAAAAGACAAAGAATCAAGTCATAGCCAAGTCTAACCTCGCCAACTCCAGGAATCCTCTGACTGAATGCCTCTGAGTCCTCAGCTAAAAGCTCTCTAGCTGAAAAGCCTCTAGACAAAAGGGGTTCCAGCCAAAAAGCCTTTAGTTCCTGTCTCCTCGAGCCTTATATACCTTTCTCTACCCAGACATCACGTCCTTCCTAGTGTTGGGATTAAAGGCATGTGACTTCCCAGTAATGGGATTAAGGGTGGGTGCCACCACTGCTTGGCTCTGTTTCTCTCCTAGACTGATTCAATCTCATGTAATCCAAGGTGGATATAACTCACAGAGATCCAAATGGGTCTCTGCCTCCCAAGTGCTAGGATTAAAGATGTGTGCCACCACTGCCTGGCCTCTATATTTAATCAAGTGGCTTGTTCTGTCCTCTTATCTTCAAGCAAATTTTATTAGAGTATACAATATATCACAACCTTTTCTGGGTAAGTCACTTCTTCCCTGTTCTGGCCCCACATTTTTTTGCCTGTGGCTGTCACCATACACAGAAGACTAGGTCCAGATCAATGGCTGCAATAGATATAATACTGAAAATTTCAGCATCCCAATTAGAAAGTTCAGAGAAAAACCTTACCAATATAACAAATCAAACAAAAAATAGAATATGAGAATGTAAAGAAAAAGTAGAAAATCTAGAATTAATTATCAAATAATATAAAAAAGAAAAAAAGCCATGCTACAAGACCATATAGTGGTATTTTATTTGTACTGAAATGTGATTTTCATTGTATGTTAATAAATAAAGTTGCCCAGGGGTCAGAGCTATTAGAGCCAGAGCAAGAGCATAGTGGTGGTGGTGGTGCATGCCTTTAATCCCAGCACTTGGTAGAAGAGATAGGTAGATCTCTGTGTGTTCAGGGATACAGCCAGCATTGGAGACATACGCCTTTAAGACCTGGAGGGTGGTACTTGCAGGCAGTGATGAGGCAGTCATGTGTTTGGGTTTACAACCAATGAGAAGGCAGAATAGAAAGTCTATTTAAAGAAAGACACACAGGAAGTAGCTTTTTTTCCAGGAAGCTAGGAACACTGCAGGAGGTAAGATTTTTAGCTCTGAGCTCTGACCTCTTGGCTTTCTCTTTTACATTGGTTCTGTATTTTTTATTTTAATAAGACGATTGGTTATATCTACATCTGGTGCCCAATGTGACAAGAATCCATTAAAAACCTCTTGGGGTTGGCTCCCTAGTTCGAGTGGTCGGCCCTACTCCCTAGCCCTGGCCCAGGTCTGCTTGGCCTCAGGACGGACTAACCTTGAGCTGCTTGCTTAAAGCCGGTGCTACATACAACTCAGGCCTGCCCTGCTGAACAGGGCCCCTGCCTGTAAAGCCAACTCACCTGGTGGGAGCTTAAGGAAGCCAGAGCCAAGCCTTGACTCGACTCAAGAGGGAACACGTGGCTGGATTTAAGCTTTAGCCGGCTACGCTTTCACTTTCTCTCTCTGTCTCTCTGTCTCTGTCTCTCTGTCTCTCTGTCTCTCTCTCTCTCTCTCTCTCTCTCTCTCTCTGTCTCTCTCTCTCTCTCTCTCTTCACACCTAGGACACTAGGTGGCTATTTTGAAATTTCCTCAGATTTCTACTGTTCTACGCAGATTTGGTAAGTAACAACATATCAGATATTTTAAAGGAAACTATTTAAAAGAGAAAATTTTTTCCACATTAAAAAAAATGGGTTTTATGTGTACATTGGAAGAAAATTGAGTTTTGTTTGAAATTTTAGGCAGTCTGACAGTGGAACAACTATATGAGAAGATTAGTACTTGTGGAATTATGCAGTTTATCACTATGCTTATCCTCATTTTACAATTTAAAAAGATAGTCAATTTAAGTGCCAGGATGACAGCTTTAGAAAAACTTGTTAAACCTGTAAAAATTCAGACAGAAGAAATTAACAGTGAAGTTGTTTCATGTTTGGATCATAAGGTTACAGAAAGAAAGCCTGTTTTCACACAGTCACCTTTAATTTATCCTGTAACCGTACAGCAGTTGCCTGATCAAATGACTACACAAAATATTTGGGCTCCAATTGAAATTTTGGATTTAAAAAGGTTTAAGGAGGCAATAGTATCTAATGGCATGTATTCCCCATATGTAAAGCAAATGTTAAACTCTTGGTCAACATATAATAGGATTGTACCACAGGACTGGTAGGAGCTGGTACAAGCTGTTCTTGAACCCAGCCAGAGGCTGCAATTTTTAACTTGGTTTATGGAAGAAGCTAAAAACATAGAAAAACAATGGAGGGATAAAGGAATACAAGTTTGCCAAGATCAGCTTATTGGAGAAGGCCAATATGCAACAGTACAAACACAATGTTTATATGATGTCCAAACCCTAATTTTATGTCGAACAGCAGCCTTGAATGCATGGACAGAGGAACCAGGAAAAAAAACCTGAATCATTTACAAAGGTTATGCAAGGCCCCAAAGAATCTTTCACAGATTTTTTACAAAGACTGGCTTCAGCAGTAAAGAGAATGGTCTCAGATTTAGAAGCTAGTAAGATAATAATTGAATCTTTGTCCTTTGAGAATGCGAATGCGAATGCAGCATGCAAAAGAATAATCAGGCTGTTAAAGGCAAGATCTGCACCTTTGGAAGATTGGATTAGAGACATACTTAATGTTGAGGCTCATGAGCATGATGATATGTGGGTAGGAGAAGCAATTTCAAAAGGTTTGAGGAGTGTTAGATGTTTTGGATGTGGAAAGCAAGGACATTTGAAAAGGGACTGTAAACAGGTCATTCCTAGAAGCAGAAGGTGTGATAAGGGAAAACACTGGACCAATGAATATAGATCAACAAAGGACAGACAGGGTAATCCTTTGCCTCAGTTTTTGGGAAAATCCCGGAGGGGCCTCATGCAGGCCCCCATAGCAAATCCAGTTCAAACCTTTCTTGCAACTGTAGAGGAAACCCCTGCTCAGAGTGATTAAATAACCAAGTGCCTATTGGAATGAATCATGCTGGTCAGGATGATGAAACAGAGAGAATAGAAAATTCAGGAGAAAACAAAGAAAATTTTTTTGGCAAACTTCTATTAAGGAACAGAAACCAAAATTAACGATAAAAATAAATGGTCATATAGAGTACTAACTAATTCTAGAAAAAAGACTTCAATTAGTTGTATATATATGTCTTTGTGTTCGAGTCTCTTATCAGTTTTCTGCAAGAAATCACGGCCTAACATCAACTGAAGTCTCCAGAAAGAAGATGGGGCTCCACAACAACAACAATTCCACGTGGACAATAATAATATCACTAAGCTAACAAACATCATCTACAGATCAACTTTGAACTACAAGGTGCTCAGAGCAATTTTGAGATGACTAGCTGAGATGATCCAGTCTGAAAGACTACTTGAATAAGGACTTGAGATAAACCCTGAACTTTGGCATTATACACAGACTGGATAATGAAGGATATAGTTACCTTTCCTAGAATTTGACAATTAACCTAAATTTTTTCTTTCAGGATAAAGATAACTTCACTGATACCCAGCAGGAAGCAATTTTGAGAATACAATGCCCACATTCCCAAAGAGGTGGTGTGGGGCAGGTGGTTTTTTGGTTCTTTTAATGGGTTTTGGGTCTGGGATAATTTCCACTGTTTAGGGGGGTTGGTTAGAAGTTGTTGTCAAGGCTTAGGAAAAAGGCTAAGCAAAGGAGATTAGATTTAAGGTTCTTGTTTAAAAAAAAAGAAAGAAAAGAAAAGAAAAAGACATTTACTAGTTTTAAGTACTTTACATTATTACCAACTATTAGGATATAAAGAAATGAAAGTTAGTAGTTAGACATTACAATAGAACTTGTAGTCATATTAGATATGTTTTAAAAATTGAACAAATATATTTTAGACAGGTCATCTTCAAACCCTTCAGAGATCTACAGAATATGGCATTTAAAATGTTTTAATAACTTAGAAATTTTTCTTTTTTGAGACATGTCGGCTCCTGGCAGTACCAATCTACTTCAGAGAAAATATGGGCATTGAAGAAACTGCATATGGAGCTAACTTTCACTGTGGCAAAAGTTAGCCACTGGACAATAAAGTATCCTCGAATCAACAGGACAAAATGGACAGACAGGACACGAAACAAAGGACTACTCATTGTTGCCAAAACAAGTGTAGTTATGGCTTTATCAAAAGGCATCTTCTGAGGCCAGGACAATATGGGCACCATCCCTGAAGTGGCCTTCACAATCCGGAAAAGGTACAGTGCCCTTTTCTTCAAAGGCAGCTGAACAGGCAGTGGGCCGATGGCTTCTGTTGTGCAATGGAACAGCAGCTGAAAGATCATGCCTCTCAATAGTAGACTGGCATTTAATAGATGGATGTGGAGAAGAAGGGGATGCTGAGATGAAGCCATATATACACAGCCAAGAAGAATGGTCAGCTGAATTCAAAAACTGTCAACAATTTCCAGAATTTATAATCCTGAATCATGACATGACACTAGTAGAATTCAGGTGTTTCTGGTACATGGACTGCTCTCACCCAATGTGAGGTTGAACTGTTGACCCTGTGTACATCCTACCTCACAAATGAGTCTGTCAGATACACTAAGCCTATAGGCTGAAGATGATGCCCCAACACTGCGGAGAAACCTCAGGTGACTGTCCAGGCAGCTCGCTGTTTCTGTCAACTCACAAATTTTTTGGAAGTTGCTTGAGTGCACTTCCTGTTTTTATTTTTGTTAGCTAATATTATTTCCTTCTTGGGTCTCTGAGGGAGTTGAAGTTTAGTTAGTTATAGTTGAAGATTAATTAGGATAGAAAGTGAATTAGATACATTTTGGACTTACCAAAATAGGATAGATAAGGGAATTATTTTCTCTGATTTGACAAATACAAATGGACTAGACATTGTTTAGGTATTTGTTACTTGTATATATTGTATATAGTTATTGTACTTTTGTATATTGTTTTTTCTTTTGTTAGTTATAACCTTTTGCCTTTTTTTTTCTTTTTATTAAAATAGAAAAGGGGAAATATGGTGGTATTTTATTTATACTGAAATGTGATTTTTATTGTATGTTAATAAATAAAGTTGCCCAGGGGTCAGAGCTATTAGAGCCATAGCAAGAGCGTGGTGGTGGTGGCGCACACCTTTAATCCTAGCACTTGGTAGAATAGATAGGTAGATCTCTGTGTTTTCAGGGATACAGCCAGCATTGGAGACCTTTAAGACCTGGAGGGCGGTACTTACAGGCAGTGATGAGGCAGTCATGTGTTTGGGGTTACAACCAATGAGAAGACAGAACAGAAAGTCTATTTAAAGACAGACACACAGGAAGTAGCTTTTTTTCCAGGAAGCTAGGAGCACTGCAGGAGGTAAGATTGTAGCTCTGAGCTCTGTCCTCTCGGCTTTCTCTTTTACATTGGTTCTGTGTTTTTTATTTTAAAAAGACTATTGGTTACATCTACTACAAGACCAGGCAAGAAATTTGAGATACCATCAAAAGCTCAGATCTTTGAATTCTATTGGGATACATGAGGAAACAGTATTCTCAATCAATAGCATAGACAAGATTAATAGAAAGATCACAGAGGAATTCTTCATCCAAGTAAGGAAATATATACACACACTGATACAAGAATCAAACAAAACCCCAACCAGACAAGATCAGAAAAAGAAAACTCCAAAGCATATGATAGTAGCACCACCAAATATACAGGACTAAGAAAAATATTGAAAGCTTAAGAAAAAAAATATACAAGTCATTTGGAAATGAACATGCCCAGAGCAACAGCTGGATTATCAAATAAAACTCTGAAAAGCAGAAGAGCCTGAAGCAATGAACTTCAAATACTAAAAGGCCATGCATGTCAACCAGGACTCATGGACCCAGTGAATCTGTCTGCCATAGCTGAAGCAGAAACACTTCCATGATACAAGCAGCCTGAAACAGTCATAGCAAATAACAAAGTCTAAACAGACTGCTAAATGTAATACTTCTAACTGAACAGAGGAGTAAGTGTGAGAGGAGACTTTTAGAAAGAAAACAAGCAAAACTAGAATTAAAGGAAATACAAAGGGCATCTAACAACAAAAAACAACAGGAAAATAAAACACTGCAATCTAGGTACAACTTTCAACAACGAATCCAGATATCAATGGCCTCAACACTCCAGTCAAAAGACAAAGGCTACCTAAACAAATTAAGAAACAAAATCCAACTATCTATTTTCTATGAAAAATCCCATCTTAGTTTAAAAGTCAAGCACCATCTTACAATGAATGGATGCAAAATGTATTCTAAGCAAACAGTGTCAGGAAGCAAGCAGGTATCACCATCCTAATATCTGAAAAATCATTTTCAAACTAAAATGATGCAGAAGAGACAAAGATATGTACTTCATACTAATTAAAGTTTCAACAAATACAAAATAGAATACTTACACACACACACAGAGAGAGAGAAAGAGAGAGAGAGAGAGAGAGAGAGAGAGAGAAGGAAAGAGAGAGTCATATCTTCAGCTGCACCCAACTTCACAAGAAACCTAATGGAACAAAAGGCACAGATCAACACAGACCCAATAACATTACGTGATTGCAAACACCGAGTTTTCCAATTGATTGGTCATCCGGCCCAAATACATACATACAATCTCAGAATTAAATGACATCTTCATTCAATTGACCTAACCAATAATTAAATATTCCACCTCAACACCAAAGAATATATATTCCACTCAGCAGCACAAAGAGGCTCCTCTTAAATAGAGCATATGCCTAGAGACAAAGGAAACTTTAAGAAATACAGAAAATTGAAATAATGCCATGTACAGTATGTAACCATTGAGTCATAAAAGTTAAAATTGACAGGAAAATAAACTCCAGTATGCATATAAACAAATAAATAACCTAATGATCCAAGTTAAGAATTTGAAAAAAAAAGAACAAACCAAACCCCCAAACAGTAGATAGTAAGAAATAATAAAAAGTAAATGAATTAAATAGAAACAAAGAAAACTGTACAAAGAATTAATGAATCTAATTGCTATTTTTCTGAGAAGATAAAGATGACCCACTGACCCCTTTATCAAGAAGATTCTCTTGAGTCCCACACCAGAATGTACAAGTAGACACGAAGCAGAGATCAACAGAGTCTAGGGATCCCAGTCCCAGTTGATACATCAACTTTACAACTCCAGCATCTATAGCTCAAGGAACATCACAGAAAAGGCAGGTGGAAAGACTGCAAACATCAGGAAGTCTGCTGTGAAACAAACAGTCTCTCATGGAAATGGCTACATTAACAAGATCTGAACAGAGACAATATCAATAGACATGCTAAGGAAGAAGTGGGGAGGAATCTCTGAGGGTCATGCTCCTGGACAAGGAACTGCAGGAAACTACTGACTGCTGAGATAGGAATAATGAGTCTCTCTCAGACAGGAATGCCTAATTGCTTGACCAATGAAACTGTAGTCAACACTGAAACCATGTAACTACAAACAAGACAACTGAACTCAGTAGGTTGTAGTTATCCATTTGTGCCTCTGTGTGTGAATGTGTGCATTGAAGAGTAATTATAAGGGAAGAAGAGACTATCGATTTGAGACCTGTGGGGACATGGAAGAAGCGGGAGCATAGGGAGAGTGCTGGAGGGAAGAAAGGGAAGTGGGAAAGGGATCCAATTGTACTTTAGTTAAAATCTATAGAAAAGAAAACATTCCTTTAATAACATACACAAAAAAGGAAATCATAACAGAATTGAATATTGTGTCATGTTTACCCATACAAATCATGTTTTCTATGATATGTATAACAAAGTAATTATGTTCACTTACTGCAATGCATTCATTTAATGTGTTTTTTATAATGTGTGTGGGTAGCTAAGAAGACAACTTAGAAGTGAATAGCATGCTTTGCTCTTCAAGAGGACCTGTGTTCTGTTCTCAGAACCTATGTGGTATTTTACAATCACCTGTAACTTCAGTTACAAAGAATACAACACCATCTTCTCTCTCCCACAAGCACCAGACATGAACATGGTGCACATGCCTGGTGTACATGCAGGCAAACACTCACACATGAAATAAACAAATAAAATGAATTACAATACAGTGTAGTGGAACTATTAATGAACTAGACACTATGTCAACATTTTTAGGAAAAAAATGTATGAAGTAAACTAAAATGTGCTGTGAGCTGGGGAGAGGCTGGCATGTCACCCCAGTATGGTAATTTGAAAAATATTTTTACATGCAAGTATGTAATTCTGGTGCAAAACTGAGAAACTTTTTAACAAGGCAGTTTCATACAACTAATTTCTTAAACAATTCAGCTGTCAATAGACACTTGATTTTTAAAACTGCCTAGGAGGAGCTGGAAAGAGGAATGGAAAGGGGGAAAGGATATTAATTGTATCATAATTTAAATGCATTTTAAAAATAAAAACTGCTCTTTGTGGGTGAAGGGTAAGAGGAACACTCATCCACTCACCCAAAGGTAAGGGCAGTACAAACTTATAACCACTATGGAAATCTGTTTGGCCATTATTCAAGAAGCTGGTTATGGATCTACCTCAAGATCCAGCTACCCAAATAATATCTAATTACAGAGAATTGAAAAAATTCTAAATGCAACATTTTTAATCTAAAGAAGGGCTACAGAGAAGAAACTTTAAAAGACTTACGTGTGAAGGTATTTTGTTGTCTCAAGAGGAGTAAGTCATGCTGAATAATCACCATTTTTCTGCAAAGTATGGAAATGGTGGTAGACAATGTTATTATTTTAATATGGATGGAAAACCATTTATCAATATATTAAACATTTAAGATATTTCAAATACAATATAAGATTCCATCAGGTCATCTGGATATACCCTTCAAATTTATTAGTTCTAAAAGGTTTTACAAAGTTTCTCATTTTAGAAGGAAAGAACAGAGTGAAATGGTATAGATTTACTACGATTCAAACCATCTGGATTATCTTGACAGGATGGAAAGTGCCCTAATATAGGAAGGAGTCCTAAGTATTCTTGCTCTGGGAAAGTGTTTCCTTAGGCTCCAGCTTAACTTTCCAAAACTCAGGATTTCCCTACTTTAGTTTAACAGTTTGCTATGAACATTTCACCACCTAAAAACAGGCACGGAAATAGTAAAGCAGTATCTAACTTGCTTCTCAGTCTTGAACTGATTAGAATCCTAAATGAAAGCACTCTGTAATTCATGAATGGACCTATTATCAAATGCTACAGAATTCAGAATTTGATATTACTGAAATAAAGAGTAAGCCCATGGTGAGTGTAAGCCCATGGTAAGAACACTAATGGATTCCAAGACATAGGTTGCTCTATTGCTGGTCTTCTTTTAGCCAAGAAGGGAACAATGATCAGAGTTTTGTCATAATGATCCTGAATCGCCATGCTTATCATCAACCTACATGGAAGACAAAAATCGTTTTTTATAAATGCTATAAGTATACTCATGGGTTGTGATGGGGCTTAAATACTGAATACAGTTAATATAATTTAGATTCACAAAATTGTATTCATTGTCTTCCTTCTGAGGCAGAGTTGTGAAATATCCTGAAATCTTGAGGTAAAGATTCAAGTATCTTGAAAAATGTTCCTTTACACAGAAAAAGCACTTAGTAGGCCAATCGCTTTCTGTCAACTTCCCTGGGAAAGGCGCTAGAGATCTGTCACAAACACAGATTGTGCTACAGAGGATGATATAAAGGAACCCTTGCCTACAGATTACTATGAAAGAAAGAAAGCATCTCTGGCCTCTTTCTGCAAGTGCTTGGATTCATGTGATAATTTAGTATATCCGCAAACCCATCTGATGGCTAAAAAGAGAGACTCCTCCAAAGTATCGTGCCATGATGGTCTTCTAGGATACTGGAATGCTTTGAATAAGTGATAAGGTTCAGATGCCTAGCAACAGCTTTGGAGAAATCTTAAGAGTTTTAGCTGCCAGAGAACACTATGTTATATTAGGAGAAAATTTGAATTTTCAGGCACATAGTTGAATTTTCAACTACCCTTTTCTCATGGCTCCATAACTATTATGATAAAGATACAGATCAGTAGGTACAACCTGATAATCAAGTTTATTTAACACTGGACTAAAAGACAGGTGTAATCACATTAAATCCCCATGAATAAATGCTTCCTAAGTTTTCCTCATGTATGCCATATCTATCTGATATATGTAGGAATTTTTACTTTCTTGGACTGAGGGAGCATGTTAGATTGTTGAGCATTCAGGTAATAAGTTGGATGAAATATTTGGAAGATAAGTATCAAGATTTTCTGTCAAACTACAAATGTTTAGATTCAAAGAAGTAACTCAAAAACTAAAATTCTGTGCCATGCATTGCTTTATTTTTGGAACGACCAGAGCATGCTGGGATCTTGAAAGATAAAGATATTAAGGCTTCCAAAGGAGAGTTTAGCCATGAAGTTGAGTGGTAAAATAAATGCCTCATACATTCAAGTCCCTGAGTGTGATTCTCAGAATCATCACAGATCAGTCTTGAGATTAAGACTCTTGTACACCCGTTGTTATTCTGACCAATCTATCCCTTTGCTTATCTCATGGCAAGTGGAGTTGACTAAAATGCTTCCATTCCAAAAGCATTTAAATAATGAAGTCACGCTTGGTTAAAATACAACATTGGTAAATATTTCATGTCTGAATTTAGTTTCAAATAGCGTTTTAACTTCTGTACTTACGTTTTGCGTTTCCCCATAACGGCATAATAAAGAGCAGTCCATCCAAATGTGTCCTTTAAGTGGTGATCAACACCTTTCTTCAATAAAATTTCAACAATATTTTCACAATCCCATTTAACTGCATACATGAGTGTTGTTCTAGAATGACAGAGGCAATTCGATTACTAAAATGGTGAACTGTATACATTTTACCATGTAAGTATAAAGCCTTTGTGTGTAGAATTGACCATTAACTAAGTAGCCTTAAGCATCCTGAAAGCAGAGTTCAGATTCCTAAAATATGTCCAAGGCTAAAACTAGAAAACTTCTTAGCCCACTATGATACTTTATAGAGTAAAATTTGTATTTTAAATTGTTTATGGTGAATAACTGTTTGGAGAAAAGTGACCAGAAGTACAGAAAGCTTTATATGAAAAAGAATGCCATTTCCTTTCTATTCTATTGTAATATAATTCACTGTTAAATACGGAACTGCAATTTGCATAAAATAATAGTAATAATGTTATCAAATAATTTTAATGTTAAAATGAATGTTTTCAATTGCTGATACTAATATCATGCCATATATGTAAGTTTACAACTACCATTCATATATCATCCTTCTCTGCACACCACCAAAAGTATTTGAAGATTAAAGGTTGTTCACAAGTTTGTGTGATTGCAAACTTGAAAACTTTGGAACTGACACTGTAAATGTAAAATCTAATAAAAATGCTATCAACTCATATAAGATCATATGGCAGTCAAAATAAAAATCAAAAAAACAACCTCTCATTATCAAAGGGAATATGAACCTGACTATCATTCTTTGGCATAACCATTTCATGTAATAGATATTTTTTAGATATGTAACTGATGTTTTATTGACTTTTTCTAATCTATTCCAATAACACATTTGAAATGAATGATTTTTACTATTCTAGACTATTTTCAACACAAGCAGTGTTTTAAAAATGCAAAGTGTAGTACCTTTGATATTTATCACATACGTGAAGATTCGCACCGTTTGTGATTAGGTATGCTGCCATGCGGTGTTTCCTTTCTCGGAGGGCTAGCAGCAGAGGGGTCAACCCATCCTGTAATGATATCAATTAATCATTCACAATACTGCATATTTCACAACTGAACTGAAAATCATGTATGTAGCCCTGTGATCATAATGTTTACCATAGACTTGACCACAGTAGTCTTTTCCTTATTAGCCTAATGCACCTTCTAACGATCCTCAAGATTGCAATATTCTAACCACGGCTACAGTCATCACAAAGTCCTCTAGTCCATTACAGAACTCATGTGACACCCATGGACCTATGGTTCCTGTCACAGAAGTTGTCATAGTACTTTGAAGCCATGGCCCTCTCCCCTCAGAGTTTATCTAAAGAGACACACACCGACACACAGTAGCAAAGGTGTTAGATCCTAAGTTGCATGGATGAGCAAAATTGTCTTTTCTATGTCAAAAATTCTCCTGTATTTCAAAAGACAGTTATGTGGCAGATGTACCATTTCCCAACAGAAAAATTCAATTAAGCATGATGACAAAACTATGGAATTGTCCAGTATTTTAAACCTGATTTCGGAAGTACTGTTTGGCAAATCTTCTGTGGGGCAAACATGAGCGACAGCAGAAGTTGTTTCTCAGGCACAATTCTCCGAGTATTGTAATGATGTGGTATTTGCTGAGGACACAGAGGAAGCTCTGCTTGATTCTCCATTCAGGAAGGGCCAGGGGTAACAATGTCTGCCTCTTGCTCTGAACAGGTCACCAAAGAAATGACCTCAAAATGAGTACAATTTCAAAGAATCTTTTTACATTCTTCGAACTCACAAAGATCCGCCTGCCTCTGCCTCCCGAGTGCTCGAATTAAAGGCGTGTGCCAACACTGCCCAACTCAAAGAATCTTTTATTGCTTACCTTGAAATGTATTCTGTCCTGTTACAAGTTGAAAACTGTTTTAGTGTTTAGAAAATCCAGTACATTTTTAAAATGTTTTTTATTTATATTATTTTTAGACAATTTCCTACATGATATCTGTATTTACGTAGTTTCTACACCCTCACTCCTCCAACTCCCCCTAACTCCCTCTGAAATTCAGGACATGTTTTTTATTACTATCACACACACACATGTGTATTATGTACAACTTACTGGTTCCATGTAATGTGAACAGACTCTCTGTGTGCCTCTTTTTTATGTCTCTGCCTCTCCTTTTCTTTTTCCCTCCCCCTCTGTTTCCCTCTCTTCCTGTATGTGTGTTGGTTTGTGTGTGTGTTCATGTGTGTGTATGTGCATGTGTGTAAATGTGTGTGTTTAAGGATGGCCACTGTGGCTGGATAAACTATTGAGGAGTTTAGAGTGTATCGCTGGAGAAAATTGAAATCTACTCTCAGCAGTTATGGATAATGGGCAACTCTTTATTTACGAGTGTAGTTTTGAAGTTTCCCCTATCAAGTGTTTGCATGTCAACTGGTGTTTTCCTTGTGCAGGTCTTATTTAGGCAACCATATTATTGAGATTTCATAGATGAATTATCCCTTCTGTATCTAGAAGACACTTTTCTGCAACAGTCATCCTGGTCACTGGAACTCAGAGGTTTTTTTTGTTTTGTTTTTTTGTTTGTTTGTTTGATTGTTTGGGCTTTTTTTCTTTAGAACTTTCTTTCTCAGTGTCACCTAAAACTTAAGTGTGGGTGTTGTATTGTAGATGTAGGATTGTGGTAGGCACCCATGCTCCTTTGGTTTTTGCATTTTCACTAGTTGTGGATCTCTGTTATACTCTGTATTTGCTGCATTTTAATCATCATTGCATCTAAGTCCAATTTACTGAGTGACTGTACTGTGCTATAGCTATACAGATCTGTGTAATTGAAGTTTTAGAGATGGGCAAGGCATTGCTTTCTTTCTGATTTATATTTTGCTTAGAAAACAATCTAAGCAGGAATCAAAATAGAGCAATAATTTAAAAGTATTTTAAACATTAGGTGATTCAGAAATGAAGGCACAACTGTAATCCCATCAAGAGAGTGCAGGGTATTGCAGGAGGATCATGACTTCTAGGAAAGTCTGGGCTACATAGTGAAACCCTATCTAAAAAATTAATATTGGAAGTCTATGATGATTTTAGGATTATCAATATCTGTGAGATTAAGAAGATGTATTGTAATTGACAGGAGTGAAAAAGCCTTGCCCAACTCCACAGCTAACAAAAGACACAGTGCCAGGTAGGTAAAAATTCCCTAGGCTTTTTGGGAGTTCCAGAGATTTCCCAAACAATATGAGCTAACAACCCCTGCTCTTGGTTGCCTCCAGTCACTTAAGTGTAAGATCTTGTTACAAAAGACACCAAATCCTTTGGAGGGAAGACTGGCAGGAATAAAGCTGGAACTAACCCAGTGATTCCTACCCAAGTACTAGCTTCCTTAGAATCTGTGGTGCTCTGCAAACTGCCAAAGGAGAAAAGGAATCTTCAGACATCTTAAATTTATATCAAAGCACTAAGAAATAAGGCTAGTAGAATGAAATACCTGTATTGGCAAAGCAGGTGAAATGGGGGAATACAGCTCTGGTTTGTTAGCAAATAAAACACACTTGGAGTTTGGATCGTGGAAGTACCTCCTGCAGGGAACCATTCCATTATAGGGGCTCAAAAGCAAAATGATTGGATTTGTTATAGTCAGGATGAAGCATAGTTTTTAAAATTCTCCTAGAGATTGAGCATGCACTGCGTTCCTGGAGAAAACGGAGGTATGAATGGACTGCGCTGTTCCATAGCCATTTGGTTTGTTTACTAAAATTTTAACCTCTGCTGCATGCGTACTAATGGATGTGTGGAAATCAAGTGCTTGTAGTGCAATGTACCATGCTTCAGTTGCAAATATTCAGTCTGTGATAGCAGTTTGAAGGTTAAGTATCACCCACAGCCTGAAGTGATTTATATCCCAGCACAGCTTGTCAATATTTTGGGTAGGTGTTGAAACTTTTGGAATTGGATAGTTGATGGGTGTGATATTGGTATGTAGGCAGTTTTGGGGTACACCTATTCTGAGTTTTTCAAGGAGCCACTGATTCTGTTTCTGTGGAGATAAGAGGAGAAAGGAAGGATCACAAGTTCCTGATACCACGGACCAAGCTATCTCCAGCTGCCTATAGGAAGTTATCTTGATGGCTAACCAATGAAGAGAACCCAGCCCCTGGTGGGCGGCACCACAGCCTTGTTTCAGAACATGGCTGTGTAAGACTTTACAGAGATAGCTGCATAGTAAGCAAACAGGCACTCTGGACTCATTCATTTCTCCCTCTCTTGAGGATAGATGATATGTCAACAGCTTTCTCAAGATCCTGATTCTGTGCTTTCCCCAGTAATATATAGTAACTTGGAAATGTAAGTCAAATAATCCTTTTAGTCCATTATCTATTTTTATAAATATTTTCTATGGCTCCATAAAAGTAAGCTAAATTCTCTAATACTGATTTCAATAAATTAACATTTACTTCTCCCCATTTGGAAATAATTTTGAGAGCTATATTCAATGCAATTTAATCATATTCACCCCTTCCCTTTCACTACTTTCCAAATGCACCCCTCTTCTGTACCCATCCATCTTTCTAACCTTATTGATATAAACCCCCTCTCAAGTCTCTGGGGTCACTGTAGAAGATCAGGGTAAAGCTTGTAAGAGCCAGGTCCACTGGATGATCAAAAGCAAAGAGTGTCTCATGGGCACACCAGCATAGATGTTCATATGACATCACAGTCACCGTGAAAACATGCAGAAGACCCTTGGAAGCTCAAGTGACACAAAATCTCATTATGCAAGCAGGAATTTAGCATGAAGGTCTGCTCTGAGCTGAAGACTTCTCTATAGTTACAGCTGCTAGGACTGGATAGACATTTTCATTTAAAGGTGTGGCCTGGGTGGACTGATCATGCTCCAGTGGATGGTCATATACCCAAGAGTATGTGGGCAGCACAAATTGGACTCAATGGGGGTAAAAAACAATAACAACATATCAATACTTAGATGGATACCGATCAAGTTATTTCAAAGGGCCGGTCAAGTAATACTTAAACTTCTAAACATGAAAAATTTGGACCAAGATATGACAACTGTTAAAGCATATAGTTTTCAAATACTTGGGAATTCAATTTAGAAAATCTTTACCTTTGTAGTATCTTCAATGTTTCCCCCAAATTCAAGAAGACTGCTGGCAATATCTGGCCTGTCTACATACACTGCATGGTGGATCGCTGCTTCTCCATTGCAGTCTTTAATATTGGGATCTGCTCCATGATGAAGTAGGACAGACACGATCTCTATCTCCCAGCTCTGTATAGCCTGTGGATATTGTTACCAGGAAAACACTGTTAATTTAAAGAATACACGAGAAACTTCCCCCAGCTTTCACCATGATTTATATTTAAGTGACTTTAATTTTACTTTCGTTCTAAACACTTAGATCAACTTAATTACTGAAATTGAAGTCTTTGAAATACCTTCATTAGTGGTGTGGACTTTTGATTGTCAAGGGCATTTATCTTACAGTCCTCAAATAACAGTAAATGAACCAGATCGATATGACCATAGAAACACGCAAAGTGGAGCGCAGTTCTGTGGGAATGAGAGACATTTTGAAGGAAAACTGTAAGGCACTATTATCAACATACACAATCACTCTGGCATTTATAAATATTATATAACATTTAAGTCCATTGACCTCTAAAAATATTTAACTTCAAAATTTATTTTTATTTGCTCTTATAATTTACTGTATTTAAAAATTTACTACAACTATCATTTATGGCAGTGTGAATAATACACACACCTGCTGCAGCCTAGAGAAGTGCTCTATTAGTGAACTACGTAGTAAAGAGCAGCCTATTTGAACAAAAAAAACATGACTATTGGGTGAACTCATTTTCAGTTTGAATCCTACTCTAGACATTGCCATCAACCTCCTACTTCTCAGCCTTCCTGTGTTGTGAATTCTTGTCCAGAAAATGAGTGTTAAAAGGAATACTTCTATCAAATTAGGATGACTCAATTAGATTTTTTGCAACTATTCAGAAAATATTCTTCAACAACAACTGAACAATCTTTTAGGTATTTAAGTTATGAACGTTAACACTATAATAAACATATTTCAAGTCAATATTAGTTCCATTATCTCTATTTTGTAAATATATTAAGGAGTATAAACTTTAGAGTCTAAGGATATCTCTTCAAAACTTGAGACAAGTTCTACTATAAACTTATGCTTCTGCTGCCTCAGCCTTCAAAGAGCTTGGATTGTAGATATGACACACCACTGAGCTTGAGATTTGGTTTTTTGCACATTTTAACTCAGCTAAAATTGAAATGTCATTTACAATTCATAATGTACAACAGTGACTGCCAAAACTTAAAGACAATTCTTAATACATAAGATAGCATGTCATTTGTGCCATGCATGATGTCTCTACTAAGTGAAATGTGATATATAATATGATATATATATATATATACATATCCATGCATATAAAACATTTCTAGACTTTTACTGGATTTTTTAAAGAAAGTAATGAAATGTACTATTGATAAAAACTGAAAAGTATCAACAGCAAAATCTAAATGCACAGCAAACTTGGCTTTGATTTTTAAGAAACTTTAATTCAAAGGAACTAAGTATGGAATTTCAATTCAAATACATAAGAATGGCCATTTTTGACAATAGTTAAATTCACAGCATACATACGAATTAGATACGTGCTAAGCCTAACATCAGTGTCTAATATCAGTTTCACCAGGGAGATTTAGTACACTGTGGGCCACCTCAAACAAACCCAAAATTGGGAAAGCAAGATAGTTTGTTGATTTGTAAATCATGAAATTCACAGCAAGTTCCATTTACCTCTATCAGAAGTAAGTAAAGATATCAGAAGTAACTTTCAGAGAACTTGGAGCTTGTCAGCACATTGTGTTATTAAAATGGTGGCTGATCAAGGCCGCACTGAATAAACTTTCAGAAACACATGAAGTAATGAGTGAAGAAACATAGGAGAAATTTATGGAGATGGGAGAGTGAGATCCCCATGAAACTAGTGAGAAACAACAAGAAAATGAAGGAGCAGCAGGAAGAGGAGAAATATCAAGTTTTGATTATTTCTATTATTTTCAGTGAGGAATATAAATGTTAGTACACACAGATAAAAGATTCATAGTGAATGTTTTTGGGTGATTTTAGGTGGGAGGAAAACATTGAGGAACACTACTTGATCTCTGTAGTTTCTACAGTTTACACAACATTGTGTTTAATAGGTACATTGAAATTAAATCCCATTTCTTTATAGTTTGTTAGATTATTCCATTGTGTATTCAATGCTCCATAAGAAAATGCTCCATAGGGGGATTGCGGGGTGACAGTAAACCTGCTGGAGCTTTTGGTCTATGGTTCTCCTGCTCCAGAAGAAGATCTGGACACTGGACCTCTGTGTGATCACGGGTACCAAGGAGACTGTAGTCCAGAAAGCACAGCTGGTCTCTCCTCACCCCTGTTGCCCTCAACAGAGCTAGTCAAGGTAGGCTTCTCCCATCACCCGATTTCATCATTAATGATTTCATCATTAGCTTCCAAGTGTTCTTACCGTTTCCCTTCATCCTCATCATTCACATGAAAATTCTTCTTCATGAGGAGACGCAGCACCACTTTGAGCTTTCCCATGCATACTGCTTCATGGAATTCGTTTTCAGGGTCATAAGGCTGGCAGTACCTGTCTTCAGTTCCACAGTAAAAGCAGGACAAGTATCCCGTTGCCCTGCTTGGGCCATCACAAAATCCCAAGGGAGTTTTCGGCTCCTTCTTACAGCACAAGAGCTTCCTCCGGGTGGACAACATAGCTGTGACCACCTTTCTATCAACTCAACACTAAGTAATTTTAGGAAATGATGGACTTTTAACCACTGACCGTCTAACAACCAGAGCCTGACTCTGTGACTCCCACAAGTGCGAGGCTATGGTTTGACCAGTCAAACCGAAGCATCCAGTTATAGAACAGTCGTTGCTAAGCAACACTGGTAAACAAAAGCATGCTCGTTCTTCCTCAGGCATAACTGACAGTTTCATGGAGCAAATAGTGCTCACTGCGCATGTGCAATGTAAGCGTGGTGGTCTCCTGGGCTTTAGTTTGTGTATATCCTGCAAGATCTCGATCTCTTTATTTCTTTATTCCCCACAACAATCTTGATTGGTACTTACTTTCTTTGGGGGTGTAATTACTCATTATGATATCTTTTTTTGGTTTTGTTCTTATTTTACTGAGTGTTGGTTTTTTATTTCCTTTTTCACTAAGAGGTCATGGATGGGCATGTCTTTGTAAGGAAATTTCTCTCTTGAAGCTTCTCCCTGATATTTTTGGTTCAGTGTTCTTTGAATTTTCAATGTAGTGAAAAGCTGTAAAATTACTATTTTTGTGACTCAGGAGTGATGGTACACACCTTAATCCCAGCCTTTGGCAGGAGGCAGAGACATATGGATTTCTGTGAGTTCTAGGTCAGCCTGGTCTAATGAGCCAGAGCTGCATAGTGAGAACCTCCTTAAGAAAATGAAATGAAAAGATGTTTTTAGTTTTACATGATTTCAATACTAAGAGGAGAAGTTTTTATCTGGTCATGTCTGTTGTGATTCTAAATTTATTCTGTGCACCTGGGTGTATTTATTTCTCTTGATATGAGGAAATTTCTGCTGTTGTTTCATAGAGCATATTTTCTATCCCTGAAAATCTCCACACACTATCTGTAGTGTTAGATACTTATATTTGCTGTCTGAGCTACTTTTGAACGAGAATGTCCCACACAGGTTCAGCTATTTGAACACTTGGTCCCAGAGGGTGGTGCTAATTGGGGAGGATGTGGAACATCTGGGAGATGGAGCCTTGATAGATGACATCTGTCTCTGGAGACAGGCCTTGAATGGTCATAGTCTCTGCCCATTGTGTTTGCTCTCTGCTTCCTGAGTGTGGTTGAGATGGAACCTCTAAGCTTCCTTTTCCTGCCCCCAGGTTGGCCATTTGTGCTAAGTCTCCTCACCATGATAGACTCCTATGCTTTTGGAACTTAAAGCCTAAATACACTCGTCATTCTGTAAGATGCTTCTGGTCATGATGTTTTATCATAGAAACAGAAAATTAACAAACGCAATCTCTGAACAGTAGCATCTCAGGGATCATAAAAGATGTGCTCATTACTTTTAATTTATTAATATCTAAATATAATAATACACATACCTTTGTATCTCTAATGTTTTTGTACTGGATTTTCACTCTAATGCTGATTCTTTTGAAAGAATTTCTATGCTTTGTGTATAGAGACATATTTCCATTAAAAAAAAAACCTGCAAAAGTGAAATTCCCAATAGCCAGTGACTCCAATGAGTACATGAGCAACACAAATTCTACTTGGTGTATTTGGAGCAGGGACACAGGTGTTGGGTGGTGGACCTGGGAGAAATGGGAAGCTAATGTGATTGTTACATACTTTTTGCAATTCCCAATAAGCAATACAAATATTATGTCGGAAAAATTACTGTAATAGTTTTCACATTCTTTCTCCTGAATTTCACATCCAAGTTGTGTATTAATTTTCTTATACATTCAGTTGTTTTATTTGTATCCTCACTGTAATAATGGATGTTTCATTTCTAATTATTTTAAATTTTATTTATATAATAGTAGTTATTCTTCCCACAGCTCCAGAGAAGCTAGGAAACAAGGAGGATCCTAAGAGGGACACATGGATCACCTTGAGAAGGGGAAATAAATGAGTTCTCCATGTGTAAACTGGTGATGGTGGGCAATATGGGGAGGGGATGGGAGATGAAAACATGTGGGAACAGGATAGTCAAGGGGGGGATGGATGGAGTGGGAGAGCAATGAAAGAGATATTTTGATAGAGAGAGAAATAATGGGGTGAAGGAGAAACCTGGTGCTAGGGAAATTCCCAGGAATCCACAAAGACAACCCCAGATTAGACTACCAGAAATAGTCGAGAGGATGCCTGAACTACCCTACCTGGGTAATCAGATTAGTGAATAGCATAACTGTCATCATTATGATGGAAGCAGATGCAGAGATCCATAGCCAAGCACCAGGCCAATCTCAGGGAGTCCAATCCAAGAGAGGGAGGAGGGATTCTATGAGCAAGAGGGTCAAGATCATGATGGGGAAATATACAGAGACTACTGAACCAAGCTCATAGGAACTCACAAACTTTAGACAGCTTTGGAACCCCACATGGGACTGGACTAGGCCCTCTGCACACCGGAGACAGTTGTGTAGCTGGGTCTACTTGAAGGGACCCTAGCAATGGGACCAGGATCTATCCCTGGTACATGAGCTGGCTTTAGGAGCCTATTACCAATGGTGGGACACCTTGCTCAGCCATGATGCAAGGGGGAGGGCCTTGGTCCTGCCTCAACTGAATGTAGCAGGCTCTGCTGACTCCCCATGGGAGGCCTTACTCTTTGAGAGGAGGGGATGGGGGTTGGGTCAGGGGGAGGAAGGCTGTGGGGGAGTGGAAGGAGGGGTGAGAGGAGGTCACTGTCACTGGTGTGTAAAATGAATAAAAAATTCTTAAATTAAAAAAATTAAATTTCTCAAATTGCTCAACATCCTTAGCCATCGGGTAAATGCAAATCAAACTGATTCTGAGATATCATCTTATACCTGTTAGAATGGCTAAGATCAAAAACACTGAAGACAGCGTATGTTTGAGAGAATGTAGAGCAAGGTGAACACTCCTCCACTGCTGGTAGGAGTGCAAACTTATACAGCCACTTTGGAAATCAATATGGTGGTGTTTCAGAAAATTAGGAGTCAATTTTCCTCAAGACCCAGCTCTACCACTCTATGGCATATACTCACGGAATGTTCAATCACACCACAAGACACATGCTCAACTATGTTCATAGCATCATTATTCGTAATAGGCAGAACCTGGAAACAACCTAGATGCCCCTCAACAGAAAAATGGATTAAGAAAATGTGGTACATATACACAATGGAGTACTACTCAGCAGTGAAAAACAATGACATCATGAAATTTTCAGACAAATGGATAGAACTAGAAAATATCATCCTGAGTGTGGTAACCCAGACTCAGAAGGACAAACATGGTATATACTCACTCAAACATGGTATGTACTTGCGCAGACTACAACCCACAGCTCCAGAGAAGCTAGCTAACAAGGAGTACCCAAAGAGGGACACATGGATTGCCCTGGGAAGGGGAAAGAGATGATCTCCATGAGTAAACTGGGGATGAGGGGTAGGCAATGGAGGTTAGGGGGTAGGGGATGGATGAGAACATAAGGGAACTGGAATGGATGGAGTGGGAAAGCAGTGAAAGAGATACCATGATAAAGGGAGATATCATGGGTATAGAGAGAAAACTAGTGCTAGAGAAGTTGCCAGGAGTCCCCAAGGATGACCCCAGCTTAGACTAGTAGCAATAGTGGAGAGGGTGCCTGAACTGGCTTACCCTGGTAATCAGATCGGTGAATACCCTAACTGTCATCATAGAGCCTTTCTCCAGTAATTGATGGAAGCAGATGCAAAGATCCACAACCATGCATCAGGCCAAGCTCCAGGAGTCCAGTCAAAGAGAGAGAAGAGGGATTGTATGAGCAAGGGGCATCAAGATCATGATTGGGAAACCTGCAGAGATGACCAAACCAAACTAGTGGGAACTCATGCAATTTGGATCAATAGCTGTGGAGCCTGCATGGGACTGGACTAGGCCCTCTTCATCGTGAGACAGTTGTGTAGCTTGATCTGCTTAAGTGGCCCCCTGGCAGTAGGATCAGAATTCATCCCTGGTGCATGAGAAGGCTTTTTGGAGAGCACTACCTATGATGGGACACCTTGCATAGCCTTGGTTCAGGGGGTGGGGCTTGGACCTGCCTGTACTAAATGTACCTCCCCATGGGAGCCCTTACCTTCTTGTAGGAGGGAATGAAGGGTGGGTTGGGAAGGGGAAGCTGGAGGGGCAGAGGGAGGGAAGAAGGGATCTTTGATTGGTATGTAAAATGAATAAAAAACTCTAAAGAAAAAAATAAAAGAAAATACAAATATATGAAAAAATAAATTTCTCTGTCTCTGTCTCTCTGTGTAATTCTATATGTTATGTGTGTGAAGGTGCTTGAGGTGGCTAGAATAAAGTGTTGTATTCCCTGTAGTTGAAGTAACAGGCAGTTGTGCCCACTTGAACTGCATTCTAAGAACTAAACTTGAGTTCTAATGCAGAGTAAGAAACACTTTAAGCACTACAGAATATCTCCAATTCTGGTTTTTTAATTCCATATTATATTTTGATTAACATATAAATATATCACTTTACCTTTTTCTTTCCCTCCTTGATCTCTTCCAATGTTTTCACCTTCCAAATTATTCTGTTTTTCCATTACCTCTTAAACTGATAGCCTCTTTTTAAAATTATTACTGTTTTATATACAGAGAGAGAGAGAGAGAGAGAGAGAGAGAGAGAGAGAGAGAGAGAAAGAATATAACGTGCTGAGTCCACTTCATGTTGCTTTTGTGTATATGTACCACATTTTCATTATCCATCTATCAGTTGAACTACATTAAGATTTTTTTCATTTCCTAGCTATTGTTAAAAGAGCAAGAATGGACATGATTGAAAAGGCATGGATGAGCAGAGGGTATGTACATGAAGGTCATGGGAAACTCACTGAGCAAGAGCCTTAGGTTCCTTCCTAAGTTGGAGGTCTGGCTATTTAGAGTGTGTGATTAAATACTGTTGCATGACCACTAGGGGACTTATCCCTGGAAAAGACTAATTTTCCCTCTTTCAGTAGTGGTTAGCTGTCTATTGTTCCTTTTAAAAATTACTTTTTTAATGTTTAAAATGTTTATTTTTTAGATCCATATTTTTTAACAATTACAAGATTACTGGTTTTCAAAATTTCATGCAAGATATTTTGATCAAGCTTTCCATTCCCCCAACTCATGCAAGATCCTCCCTTCCACATTATGAACCGAAGCTTTTGTCTCCTCTTTTCTTTTTCTTTTGCAATAATACCACAAAACAAATATAAAAACAAAAATGAGAAAACACAAATTCCCCCTGACACATACACAAAAAAACCTGGAATTCATTTTTGTTGGCCAACTACTCTTGGCCATGGGATTTTGTACACACAGAGTCACTCCATTATAGAAAACAGGTTTTCCCTTTCTGGTAGGTATACATTTCAGATACCTTCTTTGTTAGGGATAGGAACCCTATTTCATTTTTCACCCTCCTCAATGCTGGAACTCCATGTAGTTGAACCTGTGCAAGTTTTTTGTGTTCTGCCACAGTCTTTATGAATTCACTTGTGCATCAGATCCATTGTGTCTAGAAGACATCATGTCCATGGTGTTTTTTTTTTCATTTCATGACAGAAACTTATGTTAAAATTTTCTCATGAATGAATATATTCTTTTTATGTACCAAGATTCTGTATTCTCATTTTAGGATATATAACACATGAGCATGATCTAGGTAAATTTTCACCCTGGAGAAATAGTTACCACATTGGATAATGCAGTTACATGATAGAGAAGAAAACAAAACACTGTTGTTTTCCAAAACAAAAGTTTATGAATGGTGCATTCTTTACAATTAATGAAGAAGCTGTGTGAAAAGTATACACTATCACATTTTTAAATCTTATAGCACTATGGACAAGAAGAATGTTAGAATTTTTTGAAATTGGTTACATAAAAGGTTGGAAGACACCACGTTCATCCAATATTTGATAATTGAAATGTAGTCTATGAGGCATGATTAACACAGAATGAGTAGATTCTATTTTGTGAGCACATCTTTACAACTGTACAATATTGAGTTACTTGCAAACTTATGCAAAACAAGTAGGAGAACATTTAAATTATGTAGCTGGATAAGAATGTGGCTAATTTCTCCAATCCACAATGAAAGTTTTGTCGATTGCTGTGGAATGGTCTTTCCGAACCCTGCGAATAGGTGTTGCTCTTATGGGATGATGAATGAAGCTCTTTTGCCTATATGGCAAGGCAGCTTAGAGCCAGGTGAAAAATCCAAGGAGAGATACGGGGAGAAGAAAGATTGAGTTAGGGATGACAATGCATGCCTCTAGAGGAGCAAGATGTAATAGAACACAGGTAAAGCCACGAAACACATGGCAATACATAAATTAATAGAAATGGGCTAATCTAAGAGGTAAGAGCTAGCTAGCAATAAGCCTGAGCCATACACGAAACAGTTTGTAATTGATAATAAACCTCCAACTCATTATTTGGGAATAGGCAGGTGGGAGAGATTCATGTGTCTATAGTCAATATTTCTTCTATATAACACAGGTCCCATTTTATAAGCCCACATTTCCTCCAGCTCATTATAGGAATGTAAGTGTTATGGAAAATATCTTTGGCATTACTCCTATTACAATATACAGAAGGAAGAAAATAAGAACTGTCCATTTAATTTGAAAAATTATATTTGAGGATATTTCATCTGGAATAAAGAAATCTATCTTTCAAGAACATACTCTCCTTACATGATTATCAATCAAATGCATTGCTCTGGAAGAATAGAGATGATTACTAAACAGAAGGTGTAAAGATGTGGCATTCTTTCAGGCCATGAGAGAACTCCTATGATGAATACCTTATAAGGATTCTATTTCAGAGGAAGACATTTTCTCTGGTCATTATAGGTCTATATCATTTTATTATAAATACCTTATTAGAGAACTTGTGAAATACAGTTCTAACCAGGGTGCATGAGAATGTACATTCTGTCCCATTCCTTTAGACAAGCATTTATATAATGCATCACTAACCTATGAGAAATGGCTTCCTCTTATGAGTGCATGGACCCTGTAGCTTTTTAGACTATTTGGATTAGTGGGAAGAAGAATATGTTTCTCAAATCCAGTAACAGAGAGTAAAGGAATTAGAGTAGAACTTTTTATATCGTACAAGAAATTTTATGATTTGCCCTGAGGAAGATGGGAATGGGGGGTGGGTTGGGGGGAAGGTGGGGTTTGGGGGGGCGGGAGGGGAAAGGACAAGGAAATCCGTGGCTGATGTGTAAAATTAAATTATTAAATAAAAGAAAACAAAAAAAACATAAAAAAAGAAATTTTATGATTAATCTTTCACCTAGAAAAATAAAAATCCATCTTAAATGCACATATAATGGATAGCTCTTTATAGGTCTGTACACACTGGTATAAGGTTCTAGTTAGAGTATTCATAAATTACATCTGTATTTACATATTTACAAAACTCAGGCTGAAATATCTACACCACAACTCTTACATCTCCAGGTCAAGGAACATCACTGAAAAAGAGGTGGAAAGATAAGAGTTGGAGTATTAATATATCTGTTAAAAGATTGTGTCTTCCAGCTATGGCAGGGAAGCTATACCTATGAAATCTCAATAATATGGCTGCTTAAATGAGATCTGAAAAATGAAACCATCAGTTGAAATGCTAATTTGGATAAGGAAAATCTCATGAGAGCTCATCACTAGATGGTCTGTAAGAAATATTTAATGACCTCTGACAGAGAAAGAATTATTCTTTTCCAGAGATGTGTACCAGGACAGATTATCCAGTCCCATGTATTTAGACCTAAAACATATACATATAAGAAATACTGAATGTACAGAACAAGTATATATTTTCAAGTCTAAGTTGATCTCTTCAAAACTTGAGACTTGTTCTGCTGTAAATGTATGCTCCTGAGACCTCAGCCTCCAGGTAGCCTGGATTGTAGATATGGCACAGCACTGAGTTTGAGATTTGATTTTTCTTACATTTTAATTAAGCTAAAGATAAATGTCATTTATAATTCATAATGTACAACAATGATTGTCAACACTTAAAACCAATTCTTCATACATATCATTGTGCCATGCATGATATACCTACTAAGTGAAATGTGGTATGTAATGTGCTATACACACATCATTATTAGTCTTTATACTGTTTTTAACATAGTTATGAAGTATACTATTGATAAAAACTGAAATGTGTCAAGAGCAAAATCTAAATGCACAGCAAAATTGGCTTTGATTTTTAAGGAACTTTAATTCAAAGGAAGTCAGTATGGAACTTCAATTCAAATACATAAGAATGGCCATTTTTGACAATAGTTATATTCACAGCATACATATGAATTAGATGCATGCTATGCCTAACATCAGTATCTAATATCAATTTCATGAGGGGGATTTAGGACATTTTGGGTCACCTCAATTAAACCCAAAATTGGGAAAGCAAGTTAGTTTGTTGATTTGTAAATTATGAAATTCACAGCAAGCTTCAATCACCTCTATCAAGAGTAAGTTAAGATGTCAGAAGTAACTTTCAGAGAACTTGGAGTTTGTCAGCACATTGTGTTATTAAAATTGTGGCTGATCAAGGCCGCACTGAATAAACTTTCAGAAATATACGAAGTAATGAGTAAAGAAACCCAAGAGAAATTTACGGAGATGGGAGAGTGATATCCCCAGGAAACTAGTGAGAAACAACAAGAAAATGAAAGAGCACAGGAAGAGGAACACACAACCATCTATCAAACTTTGATTATTTCTATTATTTTCAGTGAGGAATATAAATGTTAGTGCACACAAATAAAAGATTCATATTGAATGTTTTTGAGTGATTTTTGGTGGGAGGAAATCATTATGAGGAACACTACTTGACCTCTGTAGTTTCTACAGTTTATACAACTATGGTGATGTTTTTATTTGTACTGAAATATGATTTTAATTGTATGTTAATAAATAAAGTTGCCCTGGGGTCAGAGCTATTAGAGCCATAGCAAGAGCATGGTGGTTAGAAGAGCTAGGTAGATTACTGTGTGTTCAGGGATACAGTCAGTATTGGAGACATATGCCTTAAGACTCGGAGGGCAGTACTTACAGGCAGTGATGAGGCAGTCATGTGGTTGGGTTTACATCCAATGAGAAGGCAGAACAGAAAGACAATTTATAGACAGACAAACAGGAAGAAGCTCTCTCTCGGGGAAGCTAGGAGTACTGCATGCAGGAGTTAAGATTTTAGGTCTGAGCTCTGACCTCTCGGCTTTCTCTTTTACATTGGCTCTGTGTTTCTTATTTTAATAAGACGATTGGTTACATCTACATCTGGCGCCCAACGTGACAAGAATCCATTAAAAACTGCTTGGGGTCGGCTCCCTAGTCCAAGCAGCCAGCTCCCTAGCCCCCGCCCAGGTCTGCTTGGCCTCAGGCCGGACTAACTGGGAACTGCTTGCTTATAGCCAGTGCTACAAACAACTCAGGCCTGCCCTGCTAAACAGGGCCCCTGCCTGTAAAGCCAAGCATTGACTCTGCTCAAGAGGGAACAAGTGGCTGGATTTAAGCTTTAGCCGGCTACGCCTTTGCTTTCACTTTCACTTTTGCTCTCTCTCTCTCTCTCTCTCTCTCTCTCTCTCTCTCTCTCTCTCTCTCTGGATTCACACCTAGGACACTTGGTGGCTGTTTTGAAATTCGCTCGGATTTCTACTGTTCTACACAGATTTGGTAAGTCATAAAGGAAACTATTTAAAAAACAAAGTTTTTCCACATTTAAAAAATGGGTTTTATGTGTACATTGGAAGAAAATTGGGTTTTGTTTGAAATTTTAGGCAGTCTGACAATGGAACAACTATATGAGAAGATTAGTATTATTGGAATTATGCAGTTTATCACTATGCTTATCCTCATTTTACTATTTAAAAAGATAGTCGATTTAAGTGACAGGATGACAGCTTTAGAAAAACTTGTTAAACCTGTAAAAATTCAGACAGAAGAAATTAACAGTGAAGTTCTTTCAAGTTTGGATCATAAGGTTGATCCAAAGAAAGCCTGTTTTCACACAATCACCGTTAATTTATCCTGTAACCGTACAGCAGTTGCCTGATCAAATGATTACACAAAATATTTGGGCTCCAATTGAACTGTTGGATTTTAAAAGGTTTAATAGTATCTTATGGCATGCATTCCCAATATGTAAAGCAAATGTTAATCTCTTGGTCAACATATAATAGGATTGTACCACAGGACTGGCAGGAGCTGGCACAAGCTGTTCTGGAACCCAGTCAGAGACTTCAATTTCTAACATGGTTTAAGGATGAAGCTAAAAACATAGAAAAACAATGGAGGGATAAAGGAATACAAGTTTGTCAGGATCAGCTTATTGGAAAAGGCCAATATGCTTCAGTACAAACACAATGTTTATATGATGTCCAAACCCTAATTTTATGTCGAACGGCAGCCTTGAATGCATGGGACAGAGTTGAAGAACCAGGAAAAAAAACCTGAATCATTTACAAAGGATATGCAAGGCCCAAAAGAATCTTTCACAGATTTTTTACAAAGACTGCTTCAGCAGTAGAGAGAATGGTCTCAGAATCAGAAGCTAGTAAGGCAATAATTGAAGCTTTGGCATTTGAGAATGTAAATGCAGCATGCAAAAGAATATTCAGGCTGTTAAAGGCAAGATCTGCACCTTTGGAAGATTGGATTAGAGACACAGTTAATGTTGAGGCTCATGAGCATGATGATATGTGGGTAGGAGAAGCAATTTCAAAAGGTTTGAGGAGTTTTAAATGTTTTGGATGTGGAAAGCAAGGTCATTTGAAAAGGGACTGTAAACAGGTCATTCCTAGAAACATTGATTCTTCAAGGAACAATGGCAACAGAATGCCTCTTCCTTCTAGAGTATGCAGAAGGTATGGTAAGGGAAAACACTGGACCAACAAATGTAGATCAACACAGGACAGACAGGGTAATCCTTTGCCTCAGTTTTCGGGAAACTCCCGGAGGGGCCTCATGCAGGCCCCCATAGCAAATCCAATTCAAATCTTTCCTGCAGCCATAGAGGAAACCCCTGCTCATAGCGATTAAACAACCAAATGCCTATTGGAATAAATCATGCTGGTCAGGATGATGAAACAGAGAGAATAGAAAATTCAGGAGAAAACATAAACAAAATGTTTGGGTAAACATCTATTAATGAACAGACACCAAAATTAACGATAAAAATAAATGGTGTTTTGTTGTCTGGTCTGGTAGACACAAGTGCGGACGTTACCATAATTACACCAGAATTTTGGCATCCAGCTTGGCCTCTTCAGGAGGTAAACGTTCAACTGTTAGGAATTGGGACATTATCTCAGGTGAAACAGAGTGCAAGATGGCTGGAATGTATAGGTCCAGAAGGACAGAGAGGAAAATTAAAACCATATATGGCTAACATAGCTATGAACCTGTGGGGTCAAGACTTGTTGCAACAATGGAATACTCAGATTAACATCCCTCCAATCTCAGAAACAAATAATAAACTAGCACATGTTTCTGAGAGAAATGTTAGAAGGCATTATTTTGAGTGGTCACAGCCATCCATATTATACAAGAACAGGGCACAACAATTGATAATCTTCCAAAGATACCAACAGCTCTATCTTTAAAATGGTTAACAGACAAGCCTGTATGGGTTCAGCAATGGCCTTTAACAGCAGCGAAACTCCAGGCTTTAGAAGAGCTGGTAGGAGAACAGTTAAATGCTCAGCATATTGAAGAATCAACCAGCCCTTGGAATTCTCCTGTATTTGTTATTAAAAAGAAATCTGGTAAATGGAGAATGGTAACAGACCTTAGAGCAATTAACAAAGTAATTCATTCAGCCAAAGGGCTCCCTACAATCTGGAATTCCTTTACCTACCAAATTCCTATCTTACCAAAAGGATGGCCTCTCATAGTTATTGATTTAAAAGACTATTTCTTTTCAATACGCTTTCAATAAAAAGACAGAGAAAGATTTGCTTTCACAGTGCCTACTTATAATAATTCTCAACCGGTTAAAAGATTTGAATGGAGGGTCCTCCCACAGGGAATGTTGAATAGCCCAAATCTGTGCCAATATTTTGTACAACAGCCATTGGAAGTGACACATAAAAAATTTCCTAAATCTATAATTTATCATTATATGGATGATATTTTACTAGCTGACTCAAATGCAGATACTTTAGAAAGAATGTTTGAAGAAGTAAAGAAAATTTTGCCTTGCTGGGCATTACAAATTGCTCCTGAAAAGATACAAAGAAGAGATTCTATTAATTATTTAGGATATAAAATAGAGCTACAAAAATTAGACCCCAAAAGTTGCAAATTAGGAGAGATAGACTACAGACTCTTAATGACTTTCAAAGATTATTTGTAGATATTTCTCATCTATGAACTATTGTTGAGGTGAAAAATGATGAACTGACTAATTTGTTCAAAACCTTAGAAGGTGACAAGGACTTAAATAGTCCAAGAAAATTATCACCTGAAGCTGAGAAAGAATTGGCCTTGGTAGAAAAGAAAGTACATGAAGTGTACGTAGATCATATTGATCCAAAGCTGCATTGCATTTTGGTTATTTTACCTTCTAGGCATTCTCCTACTGGAATATTAATGCAGAGGGAAGATATTATATTGGAATGGATATTTTTACCAAATAAACCAAATAAAAAATTAAAAACTTATGGGGAAAAACCTCTGTCTTGATTTGGAAAGGAAAATTAAGACTTCGTCAATTAGCAGGAATAGACCCAGCAGAAATTGTCGTACCTTTAACTGAGGAGGACATTGAAAAATTATGGACAGAAAGTGAACCTTGGCAAAGAGCTTGCAGTAATTTTTTTGGAGAAATTAACATCAAATATCCCAAAAGTGATAGAATTGATCTTATAAAGAGAGCGATTGGATCTTGCCTCAAATTGTACGGCAAAATCCCATATCTGGAGTTCATACATTTTATACAGATGCCAACAAACAAGGAAAGACAGGTTACAAATCAGAAAATTTAAGTAAAGTGGTTCAAAGTCCTTATAATTCAGTTCAAAAATCAGAATTGTATGCTATTCTGTTGGTATTAATGGATTTTTCAGAACCTCTCAACATAGTAACTGACTCTCAGTATGCTGAAAGAGTGGTATTAAATATTGAGACTGCAGAATTTATTCCTGATGCTTCAGAATTAACTGAATTATTTATTCAATTACAAGATACAATCAGGAAAAGGAATCATCCTTTATATATAACTCACATCCAATCTCATACTGGTCTGCCAGGCCCTTTAGCACAAAGCAATGATGACATTGATAAATTATTGATAGGAAATGTGCTGGAGGCCTTAGAATTTCATAAAAAACATCATGTCAATAGTAAAGGTTTAAAAAAGGATTTTTCCATAATCTGGCAACAAGCCAAAGAAATAGTAAAGAAATGTTCTACTTGTTCCTTCTACAATCAAACGCCATTACCAGCAGGATGTAACCCAAAGGGTACTCAGAGGAATGAAATCATGCAGATGGATGTGTTTCACTTTGCAGAATTTGGAAAATTGAAATATGTACATCACACCATCAATACTTATTCAGGATTTCAATGGGCAACTGCTTTGAGTTCTGAAAAAGCTGATTCTGTAATCACTCATTTGCTAGAAGTTATGGCCATCATGGGTATACCTGCACAAATCAAAACTGACAATGCTCCATCATATGTTGCTGTTAAAACGAAACAGTTTTTTGCTTATTACAAAATAAAGCATATTACAGGTATACCACATAATCCTACAGGTCAAGCAGTTATAGAAAGATCAAACAAAACTCTAAAGGATATGCTAAATAAACAGAAAGGAGTAACAATAACCCCCAGAAATAGACTGCTTAATGCTCTATTAACTTTGAATTTTCTCAATGCCAATGAGAAAGGAACAACGGCTGCAGAGAGACATTGCATAATAGAAAAAACTATAGAATTAAATCAGCCTATATACTTTAAGGTTGTGCTGACCTCAGAATGGAAACCAGGGTATGTATTACGTTGGGGACAGGGTTTTGCTTTTGTTTCTACAGGAGAAGATAAGCTGTGGGTACTATCAAAATTGATAAAGGTTCGATTTGAACAAGAGAAACCTCTTAATTAGAGGAGGTGATAGTTCATCAACCAGCATGAACATCCAATTTAAACTAACTTGTACCAGTAACACATGCCTTTTCATTTATTCAGATAATAACTTGCCAAAAAGGAACATCCCCAAAATTAGTCTTGGAGAAAGGTTTTTGTTTTTGTCTTTTAGGAGAATGAAGGTTAAGGAATCTGAAGAACACAAGACAAATGAGACAACTGAAGAAAGGGGACAAATCATCTATCCCAGGAAACAGAGTGAAACGGTGTATAGGTATATATTATCTAAAAAATTTTATGTCTTCCTAAATGTTTGTTTCTGCTTTTCTCTAAAGATTTAACACTATTGGTCTTCTAATAGTCTCAGTTCAATTAAAATTTAAAGCCGACTTTGGAGATGGAGAATGGCTCTCTCCTTCTTTAAACACAAGCATGTTGTTAAAAGGAAAATGCAAACTTCCTGTATCATGCCAGAATAAAAGAGTCATTTTCTGCTATGGGACAGGAAAAAAGCCAAATTAATTAAGGGGCTATTCTATTACTAATCTCAACTCTTTGATTCTATTCTGATTCTTTGAACTTTTCTTAAAGTATAAATTTTATATCAAAATTTACAAGGTTATTATGTATATATATATACATTTTAAACTTTGTTAAGATATGAATGGTCATATAGAGTACTAATTCTAGAAAAAAGGTTTCAATTAGCTGCATATATATGTCTTTGTGCTCAAGTCTCTTATCAGGTTTCAGCAGGAAATCACGGCCAGGCCTAACATCAACTGAAGTCTCCAGGAAGAAGATGGGGCCCCACAACAACAACAATTCCACGTGGACAATAATAATATCACTAAGCTGACAAACATCATCTACAGATCAGCTTTGAACTACAAGGTACTCAGAGCAATTTTGAGATGACTAGCTGAGATGAACCAGTCTGAAGGACTACTTGAATAAGGACTTGAGGTAAACCTTGAACTTTGGCATTATACACAGACGGGATAATAATGAAGGATATAGTTACCTTTCCTAGAATTTGACAATTAACCTAAAATTTTTCTTTCAGGATAAAGATAACTTCGCCCATACCCAGAAGGAAGCAGTTTTAAGAATACGACACCCACATTCCCAAAGAGGTGGTGTGGGGCAGGTGGTTTTTTGGTTTTTTTAATGGGTTTGGCGTCTGGGATAATTTTCATTATTTAGGGGGTTTGGTTACAAGTTGTTGTCAAGGGTTAGGAAAAAGGCTACGCAAAGGAGATTAGATTTAAGGTTCTTGTTTAAAAAAAAAGAAAGAAAAGAAAAGAAAAAGACAATTACTAGTTTTAAATACTTTACATTATTACCAACTATTAGGATATAAAGAAATGAAAGTTAATAGTTAGACATTACAATAGAACTTGTAGTCATATTAGATATGTTTTAAAAATTGAGCAGATATATTTTAGACAGGTCATCGTCAAACCCTTCAGAGATCTACCAAATATGGCATTTAAAATGTTTTAATAACTTAGAAATTTTTCTTTTTTGAGACATGTTGGCTCCTGGCAGTACCAATCTACTTCAGAGAAAATATGGGCATTGAAGAAACTGCATATGGAGTTAATTTTCATTGTGGCAAAAGTTAGCCACTGGACAACAAAGTATGCTCGAATCAACAGGACAAAATGGACAGACAAGACACGAAACAAAGGACTACCGATTCCTGCCAAAACAAGTGTGATTATGGCTTTATCAAAAGGCATCTTCTGAGGCCAGGACAATGTGGCACCATCCCTGAAGTGGCCTTCGCAATCCAGAAAAGGTACAGTGTCATTTTCTATGAAGGCAGCTGAACAGACAGTGGGCCAATGGCTTCTGTTGTGCAATGGAACAGCAACTGAAAGCTCACGCCTCTCAATAGTAGACTGGCATTTAATAGAGGGATGTGGAGAAGAAGGCGATGCTGAGATGAAGCCATATATACACAGCCAAGAAGAATGGACAGCTGAATTCAAAAACCATCAACAATTTCCAGAATTTAAAAACCTGAATTATGACATGACACTAGTGGAATTCAGGTGTTTCTGGTACATGGATTTCTCTCACCCAATGTGAGGTTGAACTGTTGACCTTGTGTACAACCTACTTCACAAATGAGTCTGTCAGATACACTAAGCCTATAGGCTGAAGATGATGCCCCAACACTGTGGAGAAACCTCAGGTGACTGTCCAGGCAGCTGGCTGTTTCTGTCAACTCACAAAATTTTTGGAAGTTGCTTGCGTGCACTTCCTGTTTTTATTTTTGTTAGCTAATATTATTTCCTTCTTGGGTCTCTGAGGGAGTTGAAGTTTAGTTAGTTATAGTTGAAGATTAATTAGGATAGAAAGTGAATTAGATACATTTTGGACTTACTAAAATAGGATAGATAAGGGAATTATTTTCTCTGATTTGTCAAATACAAATGGACTAGACATCGTTTAGGTATTTGTTACTTGTATATATTGTATATAGTTATTGTACTTTTGTATATAGTTTTTCTTTTGTTAGTTATAACATTTTGCCTTTTTTCTTTTTATTAAAATAGAAAAGGGGAAATATGGTGGTATTTTATTTGTACTGTAATATGATTTTAATTGTATGTTAATAAATAAAGTTGCCCTGGGGTCAGAGCTATTAGAGCCATAGCAAGAGAGTGGTGGTTAGAAGAGCTAGGTATATTTCTGTGTGTTCAGTGATACAGCCAGTGTTGGAGACATACGTCTTTAAGACCTGGAGGGCGGTACTTACAGGCAGTGATGAGGCAGTCATGTGGTTGGGTTTACAACCAATGAGAAGGCAGAACAGAAAGACTAAAGACAGGCAAACAGGAAGAAGCTCTCTCTCCGGGAAGCTAGGAGCACTGCAGGAAGTAAGATTTTAGCTCTGAGCTCTGACCTCTTGGTTTTCTCTTTTACATTGGCCCTGTGTTTCTTATTTTAATAAGACGATTGGTTACATCTACACACAACATTGTGTTTATTAGGTACATTGAAATTAAATCCCATTTCCTTATAGTTTGTTAGATGATTCCATTGTGTATTCAATGCTCCATAAGAAAATGCTCCATAGGGGGATTGCGGGGTGACAGTAAACCTGCTGGAGCTTTTGGTCTATGGTTCTCCTGCTCCAGAAGAAGATCTGGACACTGGACCTCTGTGTGATCACGGGTACCAAGGAGACTGTAGTCCAGAAAGCATAGTTGGTCTCTCCTCACCCCTGGTGCCCTCAACAGAGCTAGTCAAGGTAGGCTTCTCCCATCACCCGATTTCCTCAAGGCCCCTCATCATTAGCTTCCAAGTGTTCTTACCGTTTCCCTTCATCCTCATCATTCACATGAAAATTCTTCTTCATGAGGAGACGCAGCACCACTTTGAGCTTTCCCATGCATACTGCTTCATGAAATTCATTTTCAGGGTCATAAGGCTGGCAGTACCTGTCTTCAGTTCCACAGTAAAAGCAGGACAAGTATCCCGTTGCCCTGCTTGGGCCATCACAAAACCCCAAGGGAGTTTTCGGCTCCTTCTTAAAGCATAAGAGCTTCCTCGGGGTGGACAACATAGCTGCGACCACCTTTCTATCAACTCAACACTAAGTAATTTTAGGAAATGATGGACTTTTAACCACTGACCGTCTAACAACCAGAGCCTAACCCTGTGACTCCCACAAGTTTGAGGCTATGGTTTGACCAGTCAAACCGAAGCATCCAGTTATAGAACAGTCGTTGCTAAGCAACACTGGTAAACAAAAGCATGCTCGTTCTTCCTCAGGCATAAGTGACAGTTCATGGAGCAAATAGTGCTCACTGCGCATGTGCAATGTAAATGTGGCGGTCTCCTGGGCTTTAGTTTGTGTATATCCTGCAAGGTCTCAATCTCTTCCTCAGGTTTGGTGGATCCCTTTCTTCCCCACTGTAATCTTGCTTGGTGCTTCTTTTCTTTGGGGACTGCAATTATTCATTATAAAATTTCTTCTTGGTTTGTGGCTTTTTTTATTTTCGTTTTTTACTAAGAGGTCATGGATGGATTCCCTTCGTAGGGACATGGAATTTCCTGAATCTTCTCTCTGGTGTTTTTGGTTCTGTGTTTTTGGAATTTTCAGTGAGGTGAAAAGCTGTAAAATAACGATTTTTGTTTGCTTGGGAGTGATGGTACACACCCTAATCCCAGTCCTTGGCAGGAGGCAAAGACAAATCGATTTCTGTGAGTTCGAGTTCAGCCTGGTCTAGTGAGCCAGGGCGGCATAGTGAGAACCTCCTCAAAAATGGCCTTTTCTTTCTTTCTTTCTTTCTTTCTTCCTTCCTTCCTTCCTTCCTTCCTTCCTTCCTTCCTTCCTTCCTTCCTTTCTTTCTTTCTTTCTTTCTTTCTTTCTTTCTTTCTTTCTGTCTCTCTCTCTCTCCCTTCCTTCCTTCCTTTCTTCTTTCTTTCTTTTCTCTCTCTCTCCTTCCTTCCTTCCTTCCTTCCTTCCTTCCTTCCTTCCTTCCTTCCTCCCTCCCTCCCTCCCTCCCTCGCTCCCTCCCTCCCTCCCTCCCTCCCTCTTTCTTTCTTTCTCTCTTTCTTTCTTTCTTTCTTTCTTTCTTTCTTTCTTTCTTTCTTTCATTAAGAGATTTTTCTATTCATTTTACATAATCACCAAGGAATCCCCTGCCCTCCCTCCTCCCTCTCCCACAGTCTTCCCTCACAACCCACTCTCCCATTCCCACATCCTCCAAAGCAAAGTCTCCCCTGGGGAGTCAGTAGAGCCTGGTATGTCCAGATGAGGCAGGTCCAAGCCCCTCCTCCCTGCTTAACGTCTTAACAATACAATGTGGAGAAGTTATTATCCAGCCATGGCTGTTGTGGTTCTAAATGTCTTCTGTAGAGTTGGTTCATAAATTTCCTTAGATATGAGGAAATTTATGCTATTGTTTCATAGAACATGATTTTTATGCTATGATTATTTCCACTCTATCTGCAATACCAGATATTTATATTTAGTCTCTGAGGTGTTTTTGAATGAGAATGTCCCCCACAGGTTTAGATAATTGAACACTTGGTCCCAGAGGGTGGTACTAATTGGGGAGGATGTAGAACATCTGGGAGATGGAGCCTTGATAAATGACATCTGTCGCTGGAGACAGGCTTTGAATGGTCAAAGTCTCTGCCCATTGTATTTGGTCTCTGCTTCCTGAGTGTGGTTGAGATGGAACCTCTAAGCTTCTTTTTCCTGCTCCCAGGTTGGCCATTTGTGCTAAGTCTCCCCACCATGATAGACTCCTATGCTTCTGGATCTGCAAGCCCAAATACACTCTTCCTTCTGTAAGATGCTTCTGGTCATGATGTTTTATCACAGAAACAGAAAATTAACAAGTACAATATCTGAACAGCAGTATCCTAGAGATCTTGAATGATGTGGCCATTACATTTAATTTATTAATGCCTTAATATAATAATATGCCCACCTTTATTCACAGCCCTGATGTTCTTCTGCTTGATTCTCTCTATTACTGATGCATTCTAAAGTTTCTATACTTATTGTATAGAGACATCCATGTAGAGAGTGAAGTCATTTTCACATTCTTTTGCCTGAGTTTCACATACACAATCTGTGTTCTTTTTCTTATATATTCAGCTGTTTATGATCTTGTTGTGTTCTGTAAGCACATCTTCACTACTGTACAATATTGACATACTTGTAAAGTTATGTAAAATACATATCAGAGCATTTAAATTATGTAGCTGGGTAGAAAAGTGGCTAATTCCTCCAATCCACAATGAAAGTTTATATCATTAACATTTCTTCTACAACAAGCAAATTCTATTTTACAAGTTCATATGGCCTCTGACTCAGTATAGTTATGTAAATGTTATGGACAAGATATTAGGTTCTCTTCTGTTTTTCCATTATATAAAAGAAAGTAAGGAAGAACTGTACATTCAATTTGAGAAAATTATATTTGAATATTGCTTATCCAGAACAAAGAGATCTTTTTTCAAGCACATATTACCCATACATGATTATCAACCAAGTTCCTTTCTGCAAGAAGACTTAGAGATAATTACTTAACAGAAGTTGTAAGGATTTGTCAATCTTTCAGTACATGAGAGAAAGTCTATAATGAATAATTCAGCAGTATTCTATTTTATAAGTAGTTATTTCTATTGCTCATTATAGCTCTATGTGTATTTTATTAAAAAATACTTTAGTTTAGAATTTATAAAATGCAGTTATTATACAGGTCGGTAAGAATGTGCATGGTGCCCCATTCCATTAGACAACAATTCGTATTATGCATTACTAACCTAGGAGAAACAGATTCCCCTTATGTGCATACATTCTCTATATCTACTTGTGAAGACTTGATTTGGTGGAAAGGAGAATATGTTTTTCAAGTCCAATAACATAGATGAAACAAATTAGAAACTTTCTATTTTGTGGGAGAAACTTTATGATGAATATTTCACCCAGAGAAAGAAAGTTGTACTTAATGTATAATAAATAGCTCCTTATAGGTCGGTACACACTGATGTATAAGGAGATAGAATATTCATAAATTGCTGCCTCATTTACATGTTTACTAAACCCCACTTGAAACATCTACAACACAACTCCTACACTTGCATTTCAGTGAACATAGCTGGAAAAGAGGTGGAAAGATAAGGGTTGCAGTATCCAGAAATCTGCTAAAAGATTATGTCTTCCAGCTATGACAGGGAAGCTATGTCCATGAAGTCTTAGCACTATGGCTTCTTAAACAAGACCTGAGCAATGAAACATCATTGATGTGCTATTTTTGTTGAGGAAAATCTCATGCAGAATCATCGCTACATGATGTATAAGAAATGTTTCATGACTAATGAGAAAAAATTAGTTTTTCCAGAGATGTGCACCCTGATAGTTTATCCAATACCATGTATTTAGACCTAAAACATGTACATATAAGCAATATATAACGGACACAGTGTTGGTTAAGTGACGACGCTCATGCGAGACTGACGAAGAAGAGTGCTGGATGTATCAGTGGTAGAAGAGTACGAGCCATATTACATTTCTAGAGCTTTATTGGGGGAGACAGGGTGTGTGTGTGTATGTGAGAGAGAGAGAGAGAGAGAGAGAGAGAGAGAGAGAGAGAGAGAGAGACCACACGGAGGGGGAATATGGAAGGAGAGAGTGCAGAAAGAGAGGGCACAGAGGGAATGCCCACTTTTTAGGCTGAGATGTCGTTGTCACAGGTTGGTGATGAAATTAAGTATATAATCCTTACACACAGCAAGTTGCATCTATATATTTTCCATATATATGTAAGAATAGTTAAATCAAATGTAATCAAAACATTTAAAATATAGTATAATGAAAAAATATTAAAAGCTGCAAGGGAAAAAACAAGTATCATATAAAGGAAGACCCATTAGAATATAAACCTGGCTTCTTAATGGAAACTCTTAAGTCAGAAGAGCTGAGTACAAGTGCTACAGAGTATAAGAGACCACAGATGCCAGCCCAGACTACTATATCCACAAAAGCTTTAGTCATTAGCTTCTGCTCTGAGTTCATGCCCTGATTTCCAAGAAAACGGACTACACTACATAGGATGAAATAAACACTTTGTCCTCTGCGGAGTAAAGTGCTCTACCAACTGGGAAGGCATCCGACGTACTCCTTGGTAGACTTGACATGGTGAGGATTGTCTGAGAAAATAAATACTTCTAAACCACAGTAGAACCAGATGTGATTATCAGGAAAGGGAACAGAATATTCAAGAACTGTGGGCAACTGAACAGTGTGCAGTTTTCATGTAATCCGAATATCAGAAGAGAAAAAAGAACCCAAAAGAAAGGAAGTATTTAAAGCTGGTTTGCTTCAGGCAACAAACCATCAATCCCAGAAGTTGGGAGAGTGGGTGACAACTGGAGACTTATAAGGAAATCCTGGGCATATAGTAAGGAAAAAAATCATATTCTAGAAATTAAAATATAAAAGAGGAAACATCCAGCAATAACCCTGAGGAAACAAGAATGCCTCACATACGAAAGAACAAGGAAAAGAATTTTCTCCAAAATCTCCTTATAAACACAGAAGAAAGACAGGAAGGAGGGTATACAACGTGAGCCAATTCGCCAGCCAGACTGTCCCTCCTAATGAGGTAGGGCTTTCTCAGACCCCAAACAAGCAAATGAAAACAACAACAACGAAAACAAACCCTGAAAGTTTGTTTCCAGTAGCCTGCCACGTAAGAAGCGTTCATCAAATTGTTTAGAGAGCCATCCCTAGTTGTGGAGTTCTCAGCAGGTGATGGCTGCCCAGGGAGGGAGAGTCATTTCTCCACCAGTTCTCTTGCCCAGTGGATAGCCCGATGACCATGCCCATATGTCAGCACTGAGTGGTCCTTGCAGGCTGTCTTAGTTAAGGTTTCTATTGCCATGGAGAGACACCGTGACCACAGAAGGCAACTCTTTAATTGAGGCTGGCTTACAGTTCAGAGGTTCAGTCCATTGCCATCATGGCCAGAAGCATGGTGGTGTGCAGGCAGACATGGTGCTGGAGAAGGAGCCAAGAGTTCTATATCTGGATTGGCAAGCAGCAGGAAGAGAGAGTGAGCCACTTGACATGGATTGAGCTTCTGAAACCTCAAAGTCCATCCTCAGTGACACACTTCCTCCAACAAGGCCACATCTACTCCAAGATCATACCTCCTAATAGTGCTACTCACTATGGACCTATGGGGGTCATTTTATGTAAGCCACCACAGAGGCTGCTACTAAAATAAATATAAAAAGTGGTCAGGCAGTTTAGAAGGAGACAGGTTGGTGGGTCCAAGAGAGGGCTAGGAATTAGGGAAGAAATGAAGGGAGTAACATTAAGATATATTATGTATGTGTATGAAGTGTTCCAAGATTAAATTGAAAACTTTATTTAAAAATTTGTTAGGAAAAAACAAAAAGGATGTAGGTCAGAAATGCAGATTGTCATGCTGCAAAGATGGCTTTGTGGTTAGGGGCACCAGCTGTCCTTGGTGAGGACTAGAGTTTAAATCCAAACACCCACATGGTGGCTCACAACCACTTTGACCCCAGCTCCAGTGGATCTGATGTTCTCTTCTGGCCTCCTCAACGCTGTACACATGTGCACCTACACAGGACAGAAATGTAGATTGCATGAAGGTAAAATAAGTACTTGTTTTTATTCTTAGCTATGATATATGTTTATGCACAATAATAAAAGGAATGACATTTTTATCTATGTAAGTATGCATGCACATATGCTTAGGTCTATACTTAAAATTGATCAAGGAAATGGCTGCATCATAATACAAAAGGACTAGGAAGATTTTTATATGAAAAAATTATGCTCTCAAGAAAACATCCTGGTGCTATTTGAAAGTAGATTTGCATTATTTATAGTAAATACTGTAAACTCTAGAATAAAACATGGAACACATGCAAGGAGAGAAGATGGAAACATGTACGTACTCAGTTGAAATGCTAAGAGACACAGAAAATTTAAGACTAAGTAGGAACAGCAAACAGGGACAGCCAGACAACAGCACAAAAACACAGCGGGTCCTGTTTGTCAAACTTTGTTACCATTGTTGTTTGGTTTCTTTTCTTGATATGTTAAAGGTTCATTTTTATATTGTGTATGTTTGCGCATTTGCCTGCATGTCTGTATGTGCACCATGTGCATGCCCAGTGCCCAAAGAAGCCAGGAGTGGGCATTGATTCTCAAGGAACTAGAGTTAGAGAAGGTTGTAAGACTCCATGTGGCTGCTGGGAACTGAAGCCTGGTCCCCTGCAAGAGCAACCGGTGCTCTTAACCATGGAGCCATGTCTCCAACCCTCTTGGTTTTGTTTTTGTTGTTGTTGTTGTTGTTTTGTTTTGTAGACAGGCTTTCTCTAGGTAGCCCTGCCTGGCCTGGAACTCTCCTTGTAGACCAGGCTGGCTTTGAACTCTGAGAGCTCTGCCTGTCTCTGCTTCCTGAGTGCTGGGGTTAAAGGTGTAGCCAGCAGGTGTAGATGTAACCAACTGTCTTATTAAATAAGAAACACAGAACCAATGTAAAAGAGAAAGCCGAGAGGTCAGAGCTCAGAGATAAAATCTTACCCTTCCTCCTGCGGTGCACCTAGCTCCCCGAAAGAGAGCCACTTCCTGTGTGTATGTCTTTAAATAGTCTTTCTGTTCTGCCTTCTCATTGGTTGTAAACCCAAATGCATGACTGCCTCATCACTGTAAGTACTGTCCTCCAGGTCTTAAAGGCGTATGTCTCCAACACCGGCTGTATCCCTGAACACACAGAGATCTACCTAGCTCTTCTTCCAAGTGATGGGATTAAAGCCGTGTGCTGCCACCGCAGCTGTCACCACCATGCTCTTGCTATGGCTCTAATAGCTCTGACCTCCGGGCAACTTTATTTATTAACATACAATGAAAATCACATTCCACTACAAATAAAATACTACCATATTTCCCCTTTTCTAATTTAATAAAAAGAAAAAAGGAAAAGGTTATAACAGACAAAAGAAAAACTATATACAAAAGTACAATAACTATATACAATATATACAAGTAACAAATACCTAAACGATGTCTAGTTCATTTGTATTTGACAAATCAGAGAAAATAATTCCCTTATCTATCCTATTTTGGTAATTTAAAAATGTATCTAATTCACTTTCTATCCTAATTAATCTTCAAATATAACTAATTAATCTTCACCTATAACTAACTAATCAACTTCCTCAGAGACCCAAGAAGGAAATAATATTAGCTAACAAAAATAAAAACAGGAAGTGCATGCAAGCAACTTCTAAAAAATTTGTAAGTTGACAGAAACAGCCAGCTGCCTGGACAGTCACCTGAGGTTTCTCCACAGTGTTGGGGCATCATCTTCAGCCTATAGGCTTAGCATCTCTGACAGACTCATTTGTGAAGTAGGATGTACACAAGGTCAACAGTTCAACCTCACATTGAGTGAGAGCAGTCCATGTACCAGAAATACCTGAATTCCACTAGTGTCATGTCATGATTCAGGATTTTAAATTCTGGAAATTGTTGATGGTTTTTGAATTCAGCTGTCCATTCTTCTTGGCTGTGTATATATGGCTTCATCTCAGCATCACCTTCTTCTCCACATCCCTCTATTAAATGCCAGTCTACTATTGAGAGGCATGAGCTTTCAGCTGCTGTTCCATTGCACAACAGAAGCCATCGGCCCACTGCCTGTTCAGCTGCCTTTGAAGAAAAAGGCACTGTACCTTTTCCGGATTGTGAAGGCTACTTCAGGGATAGTGCCATATTGTCCTGGCCTCAGAAGATTCCTTTTGATAAAGCCATAAGCACACTTGTTTTGGAAACAATCAGTAGTCATTTCTTTCATGTCCTGTCTGTCAATATTGTCCTGTTGATTCGAGGATATTTTGTTATCCAGTAGCTAACTTTTGCCACAATGAATGTTAACTCCATATGCAGTTTCTTCAATGCCCATATTTTCTCTGAAGTAGATTGGTATTGCCAGGAGCCAACATGTCTCAAAAAAGAAAAATTTCTAAGTTATTAAAACATTTTAAATGCCATATTCGGTAGATCTCTGAAGGGTTTGAAGATGACCTGTCTAAAATATATCTGCTCAATTTTTAAAACATATCTAATATGACTACAAGTCTATTGTAATGTCTAATTGCTAACTTTCTTTATATCCTAATAGTTGGTAATAATAACATTCAAAGATCAGAAAATTGCATTACATTGTTAAATGAACGGTATAAATACAATTAGAAATATAAATATAGCATTTTATAAAAATATCAGAATCAAATATGTATATAATATAAAACAATCCAATCCAATGTAAAGTATTTAAAACTAGTAATTGTCTTTTTCTTTTCTTTTCTTTTTTTTGTTAAACAAGAACCTTAAATCTAATCTCCTTTGCTTAGCCTTTTTCCTAACCCTTGACAACAACTTATAACCAACCCCCCTAAACAATGAAATTATCCCAGACCCAAAACCCATTAAAAGGACCAAGAAACCACCCGCCCCATAACACCTCTTTGGGAATGTGGGCATTGTATTCTCAAAATTGCTTCCTGCTGCGTATGGGTGAAGTTATCTTTATCCTGAAAGAAAAATTTTAGGTTAATTGTCAAATTCTAGGAAAGGTAACTATATCCTTCATCAGCCAGTCCTTGTATAATGCCAAAGTTCAGGGTTTATCTCAAGTCCTTATTCAAGTAGTCTTTGAGACTGGATCATCTAAGCTAGTCATCTCAAAATTGCTCTGAGCACCTTGTACTTCAAAGCTGATCTGTGGATGATGTTTGTCAGCTTAATGATATTATTATTGTCCATGTGGAATTGTTGTTGTTGTGGGGCCCCATCTTCCTCCTGGAGACTTCATTTGATGTTAGGCCTGGCCATGATTTCCTGCAGAAAACTGATAAGAGACTCGAACACAAAGACATATATATGCAGCTTATTGAAGCCTTTTTTCTAGAATTAGTTAGTATTCTATATGACCATATCGTAACAAAGTTATATATATATATATATATATATATATACATATATATATATAAATTATATATAATATAAATTAATATATATTATATATATAATATATAAATTAATCTTGTAAATTTTGATATAAAATTAATACTTTAAGAAAAGTTTAAAGAATCAGAATAGATTCAAAGAGTTGAGATTAGTAATAGAATAGTCCCTTAATTAATTTGGCTTTTGTCCTGTCCCATGGCAGAAGATGGCTCTTTTATTCTGGCATGATACAGGGAGTTTACATTTTCCTTTTAACAACATGCTTGAGTTTAAAGAAGGAGAGAGCCATTCTCCAAATCCAAAGTCAGCTTTAAATTTTATTTGAACTGGGACTATTAGAAGACCAATAGTGTTAAATCTTTAGAGAAAAGCAGAAACAAACATGTAGGAAGACATAAAATTTTTTAGATAATATGCCGTTTCACTCTGTTTCCTGGGATAGATGATTTGTCCCTTTTCTTCAGTTGTCTCATTTGTCCTGTGTTCTTCAGATTCCTTAACCTTCATTCTCCTAAAAGACAAAAACAAAAACCTTTCCCCAAGACTAATTTTGGGGATGTTCCTTTTTGGCAAGTTATTATCTGATTAAATGAAAAGGCACGTGTTACTGGTACAAGTTAGTTTAAATTGAATGTTCATGCTGGTTGATGAACTATCACCTCCTCTAATTAAGAGGTTTCTCTTGTTCAAATCGAACCTTTATCAATTTTGATGGTACCCACAGCTTATCTTCTCCTGTAGAAACAAAAGCAAAACCTCGTCCCAATGTAATACATACCCTGGTTTCCATTCAGTGGTCAGCACGTCCTTAAAGTATATAGGCTGATTTAATTCTGTAGTTTTTTCTATTATCCAATGTCTCTCTGCAGCCGTTGTTCCTTTCTCATTGGCATTGAGAAAATTCAAAGTTAATAGAGCATTATGCAGTCTATTTCTGGGGGTTTTGTTACCCCTTTCTGTTTATTTAACATATCCTTTAGAGTATTGTTTGATCTTTCTATAACTGCTTGACCTGTAGGATTATGTGGTATACCTGTAATATGCTTTAAATTATAATAAGCAAAAAAAAACTGTTTCATTTTAACAGTGACATATGATGGAGCATTGTCAGTTTTGATTTGTGCAGGTATACACATGATGGCCATAACTTCTAGCAAATGAGTGATTACAGAATCAGCTTTTTCAGAACTCAAAGCAATTGCCCATTGAAATCCTGAATAAGTATGGATGGTGTGGTGTACATATTTCAATTTTCCAAGTTCTGCAAAGTGAAACATGTCCATCTGCAAGATTTCACTCCTCTGAGTACCTTTTGGGTTACATACTGCTCGTAATAATGTTTGATTGTAGAAGGAACAAGTAGGACATTTGTTTACTATTTCTTTGGCTTGTTGCCAGGTTATAGAAAAATCCTTTTTTAAACCTTTACTATTGACATGATGTTTTTTTTATGAAATTCTGAGGCCTCCAGCACATTTCCTATCAATAATTTATCAATCTCATCATTGCCTTGTGCTAGAGGGCCTGGCAGACCAGTATGGGATCGGATGTGAGTTATATATAAAGGATGATTCCTTTTCCTGATTGTACCTTGTAATTGAATAAATAGTGAAGTTAAGTCTGAAGCATCAGGAATAAATTCTGCAGTCTCAATATGTAATACTACTCTTTCAGCATACTGAGAGTCAGTTACTATGTTGAGAGGTTCTGAAAAATCCATTAATACCAACAGAATAGCATACAATTCTGATTTTTGCACCGAATTATAAGGACTTTGAACCACTTTACTTAAATTTTCTGATTTGTAACCTGTCTTTCCTTGTTTGTTGGCATCTGTATAAAATGTACGAACTCCAGATATGGGATTTTGCCGTACAATTCGAGGCAAGATCCAATCAGCTCTCTTTATAAGATCAATTCTATGACTTTGGGGATATTGGCTGTTAATTTCCCCCAAAAAATTACTGCAAACTCTTTGCCAATGTTCACTTTCTGTCCACAATTTTTCAATGTCCTCCCTAGTTAAAGGTATTACAATTTCTGCTGGGTCTATTCCTGCTAATTGACGAAGGCTCAATTTTCCTTTCCAAATCAAGTCAGAGATTTTTTCCCCATAAGTTTTAATTTTTTACTTGGTTTATTTGGTAAAAATATCCATTCCAATATAATATATTCCCTCTGCATTAATATTCCAGTAGGAGAATGCCTAGAAGGTAAAATAACCAAAATGCAATCCAGCTTTGGATCAATGCGATCCACGTACACTTCATGTACTTTCTTTTCTACCAAGGCCAATTCTTTCTCAGCTTCAGGTGATAATTCTCTTGGACTATTTAAGTCCTTGTCACCTTCTAAGGTTTTGAACAAATTAGTCAGTTCATCATTTTTTACCCCAACAATAGTTCATAGATGAGAAATATCTCCAAATAATCTTTGAAAGTCATTAAGAGTCTGTAGTCTATCTCTCCTAATTTGCACCTTTTGGGGTCTAATTTTTTGTAGCTCTATTTTATATTCTAAATAATTAATAGAATCTCCTCTTTGTATCTTTTCAGGAGCAATTTGTAATCCCCAGCAAGGCAAAATTTTCTTTACTTCTTCAAACATTCTTTCTAAAGTATCTGCATTTGAGTCAGCTAGTAAAATATCATCCATATAATGATAAATTATAGATTTAGAAATTTTTTTACGTATCACTTCCAATGGCTGTTGTACAAAATATTGGCACAGATTTGGGCTATTCAACATTCCCTGTGGGAGGACCCTCCATTCAAATCTTTTAACTGGTTGAGAATTATTATAAGTAGGTACTGTGAAAGCAAATCTTTCTCTGTCTTTTTATTGAAAGGGTATTAAAAAGAAACAGTCTTTTAAATCAATAACTATGAGAGGCCATCCTATTGGTAACAGAGTAGGCAAAGGCATGCCAGATTGTAGAGAGCCCATTGGCTGAATTACTTTGTTAATTGCTCTAAGGTCTGTTACCATTCTCCATTTACCAGATTTCTTTTTAATAACAAATACAGGAGAATTCCAAGGGCTGGTTGATTCTTCAATATGCTGAGCATTTAACTATTCTTCTACCAGCTCTTCTAAAGCCTGGAGTTTCTCTGCTGTTAAAGGCCATTGCTGGACCCATACAGGCTTGTCTGTTAACCATTTCAAAGGTAGAGCTGTTTGTGTCTTTGGAAGATCATCAGTTGTTGTGCCCTGTTCTTATATAATATGGATGGCTGGTGACCACTCAAAATAATGCCTTCTAATATTTCTCTCAGAAACATGTGCTAGTTTATGATTTGTTTCTGAAATTGGAGGGATATTAATCTGAGTATTCCATTGTTGCAACAAGTCTCGACCCCACAGGTTCATAACTATATTAGCCACATATGGTTTTAATTTTCCTCTCTGTCCTTCTGGACCTATACATTCCAGCTATCTTGCACTCTGTTTCACCTGAGATAATGTCCCAATTCCTAATAGTTGAATGTTTATCTCCTGAAGAGGCCAAGTTGGAAGCAAAAATTCTGGTGGTGTAATTATGGTAACATCCGCACCTGTGTCTACCAGACCAGACTACACAATACCATTTATTTTTATCGTTAATTTTGGTCTCTGTTTCTTAATAGATGTTTGTCAAAAAATTTTCTTTATGTTTTCTCCTGAATTTTCTATTCTCTCTGTTTCATCATCCTGACCAGCATGATTTATTCCAATAGGCATTTGGTTATTTAATCGCTCAGGGCAGAGGTTTCCTCTATGGCTGCAGGAAAGATTTGAATTGGATTTGCTATGGGGTCCTGCATGATGCCCCTCTGGGAGTTTCCCGAAGACTGAGGCAAAGGATTACCCTGTCTGTCCTTTGTTGATCTACATTCGTTGGTCCAGTGTTTTCCCTTACCACACCTTCTGCACACTCCAGAAGGAAGGGGCATTCTGTTGCCATTGTTCCTTGAAGAAACATTGTTTCTAGGAATGACCTGTTTACAGTCCCTTTTCAAATGTCCTTGCTTTCCACATCCAAAACATCTAACATTCCTCAAACCTTTTGAAATTGCTTCTCCTACCCACATATCATCATGGTCATGAGCCTCAACATTAACCGTGTCTCTAATCCAATCTTCCAAAGGAGCAGATCTTGCCTTTAATGGCCTGATTATTCTTTTGCATGCTGCATTCGCATTCTCAAAGGCCAAAGATTCAATTATTATCTTACTAGCTTCTGAATCCTAGACCATTCTCTTTACTGCTGAAGTCAGTCACTGTAAAAAATCTGTGAAAGATTCTTTTGGGCCTTGCATAACCTTTGTAAATGACTAAGTTTTTTTTTCCTGGTTCCTAAACTCTGTCCTATGCATTCAAGGCTGCCGTTCGACATAAAATTAGGGTTTGGACGTCATACAAACATTGTGTTTTTACTGAAGCATATTGGCCTTCTCCAATAAGCTGATCCTGGCAAACTTGTATTCCTTTATCCCTCCATTGTTTTTCTATGTTTTTAGCTTCATCCTTGAACCAAGTTAAAAATTGAAGCCTCTGGCTGGGATCAAGAACAGTTTGTGCCAGCTCCTGCCAGTCTTGTGGTACAATCCTACTATATGTTGACCAAGAGATTAACATTTGCTTTACATATTGGGAATGCATGCCATAAGATACTATTGCCTCCTTCAACCTTTTTAAATCCAACATTTCAATTGGAGCCCAAATATTTTGTATAGTCATTTGATCAGGCACCTGCTGTATGCTTACAGGATAAATTAAGTGTGACTGTGTGAAAACAGGCTTTCTTTCTGATCCAAACTTGAAAGAACTTCACTGTTAATTTCTTCTGTCTGAATTTTTACAGGTTTAACAAGTTTTTCTAAAGCTGTCATCCTGGCACTTAAATTGACTATCTTTTTAAATTGTGAAATGAGGATAAGCATAGTGATAAACTGCATAATTCCAACAATACTAATCTTCTCATATAGTTGTTTCATTGTCAGACTGCCTAAAATTTCAAACAAAGCCCATTCTTCCAATGTACACATAAACCCATATTTTTAATGTGGAAAAAATTTTCTCTTTTAAATAGTTTCCTTTAAAATATCTGATATGTTATGACTTACCAAATCTGCGTAGAACAGTAGAAATATGAGGAAATTTCAAAACAGCCACCTAGTGTCCTAGGTGTGAATCAAGAGAGAGAGAGAGAGAGAGAGAGAGAGAGAGAGAGAGAGAGAGAGAGAGAGAAGCTGGCTAAAGCTTAAATCTAGCCATGTGTTCACTCTTGAGCTGAGTCAAGGCTTGGCTCTGGCTTCTTTAAGCTCTGACCATGTGTGTTGGCTTTACAGGCAAGGGCCCTGTTCAGCAGGGCAGGCCTGAGTTGTTTTTATCACCGGCTTTAAGCAAGCAGCTCACGCTTAGTCCGGCCTGAGGCCAAGCAGTCCTGGGCCCAGGCTAGAGAGCCAGCCACTCGGACTAGGAAGCCAGCCACCCAGGTTAGCAACCAGCCACCCTTGCGGGAAACCAGACCTGCTGCCAAGCCAAGCCATTTTTAATGGATTCTTGTCACTTTGGGCACCAGATGTAGATGTAACCAACCGTCTTATTAAATAAGAAACACAGAACCAATGTAAAAGAGAAAGCCGAGAGGTCAGAGCTCAGAGATAAAATCTTACCCTTCCTCCTGCGGTGCTCCTAGCTTCCCCGAGAGAGAGCTACTTCCTATGTGTATGTCTTTAAATAGTCTTTCTGTTCTGCTTTCTCATTGGTTGTAAACCCAAACACATGACTGCCTCGTCACTGCCTGTAAGTACAGCCCTCCAGGTCTTAAAGGCATATGTCTCTAATGCTGGCTGTATTCCTGAACACACAGAGATCTACCTAGCTCTTCTACCAAGTGCTGGGATTAAAGGCGTGTACCACCACCACCATGCTCTTGCTATGGCTCTAATAGCTCTGACCACTGGGCAACTTTATTTATTAACATACAATGAAAATCACATTTCAGTACAAATATAATACCTCCATAACCAGGCTTACTGTTTGCTGGTCTTTCACTGATAACATTTGCATCTGAATCCATTGGGGACATGACCCTGTAGTTTTCATACTTTGTGTCCTTGTTTGGACTTGGCCGGGGTAATATGGGTTTCATAGAACGTTTTTCATAAATTTTCTTCACTCTTAGTTCTGTGGTGCAGCCTTAGAAAAACTGTCATTAGCTCTTTAAGAGTTTGATATCAACACCTGTGAAGTCGTCTGGACTGCACCTTTTCTAGGGAGACTCTTCACTATTTCTTCAATCTGTTTATCCATTACTGATCTATTTATGTCCTGATAATTCAATTTTGGTAGGCCAAACACATTCTAAAATTCTTTCCTTTTTATTTCAGACTTTCTAATTTGTGTGTGTGTGTGCACATATGCAGATGTGTGTGGGCGAACATTTGCAGTGTTCATGTGTGGTGTGTATGTGCAGAGGAAGTCAGAGACCAGGCTTGGTGTCATTCCTTAGGTAATATCCACCTTTGAAATAATTAGTTTTGAACACAATGTTCACTGGCCTGGGCCTCACCAAGGGGCTGGGCTGTACGGTCAATGAGCCCCAGGAATCTGTTTGATTCCACATCCCTACAGCTAGACTGTGAATGAACACCACCATGGCCTGTCTAAGGATTGAACTCAGATCAGTGTGGCAAGTACTTCACACACCGATCTGTCTTCCTAAGCCGGTTCTCCTCATTTGTTATCATATAATTGCTGTAATGACAACCATAACATTTGTGGTTCTGTGACAGTGTCTCCATTCCCGTCTTTAGTTGTATTGGTTTGCATTTGTCCTTTCAGTCTTTATTGGTCTACTAAAAGTGTGTCCCTTTTCTTTATCTTTTTGAAAAGCCGACTTTATTTTCTTATTCTTTTCACACACATCGAAGGCTCTGCTCACTCTGTCCCCTGTTTGATCTGTCCTATCTCTTCCCGCCTGCTGATTTTGGATTCGGTTCTTGCTTTTCCGAATTCCTTGAAATGCACCAGCAAACCACTCACTGGGTCCGTTTTTGTTTCTACTTCCTCACTGTAGACACAGGCGCTGGTCCCTCGGCACCGCTGCTTCTGCACCTACACCTTTGGTATGCTTTGCTTCCCTTTTCCTCTTGGTGTTCTGAGAACATTCGAAATCTCCCCTGACTTCACAGTGTGTAGTCTCAGTCCCAATGTTGTGTGATTCATAAAATACCTTTCATTGTTGACTTCCCATTCTATTTTATTACGATCAGAAAAGATACAGGGCATGATTTCAAGTTTCAAAGTTTATTAAGATTTGTGGGCGGGGCTGGAGAAATGGCTCAGAGGTTAAGAGCATGGCTGCTCTTCCACAGGTCCTGAGTTCAATTCCCAGCAACCACATGGTGGCTCACAGCCATCTACAATGAGATCTGGTGCCCCCTTCTGGCCTGCAGGCATACATGCAGTCAGAACACTGTATACATAATAAATAAATAAATCTTTAAAAAAAAAAGATTTGTGGGCTTACATTTGACTCTCTCTAGAGATGTCTCTCAGCTGGCACACAGATTGTCCTGTAGATGTCTGACAAGCCTGTGGTAATTTGAGGTTGATATTTCCTTATTACTCTTCACTTGGATGACCTGTCTATTGGTGAAAATAGGTAATGAACAGCACACCATGATGATGTCCAAGTCCACTCCTCCCTTTAGCCTAATGGTGTTGGTCCTGTAAAACTCCTATAGCAGTGTGAGACACAGATACTCTCATTCATATCTTCGTGGTTAACTGATGCCTTGGCCTCTAGAGGAAAGCTCTCTTTTTCTTGCAGTTTTTGTCTTCCATTTGTCCTTGTGACCATAGCAGTTCCTGGTTACCTTGGGGTTCCTGTCAATCAGAACCTGATATCCACTCTTTGTTTCCAGCCTGTGTGCATTTTTATTGGTGAGGCAGGCAGTGTATTATTAGGCCATGCTTAGTAACTCATCAACATAATCTATATTGTTTAATTGGAGAATTTATTCCATTTATTGCTGTGGGAGGGACTCTAGGCCTATAGGCCGAAAATGGATGCCCCAACATTGCAGAGGAACTTTGGGTGACTGTCCAGGCAACCAGATACCTCTTGTTATTTCCAGAATTTTGGAAGTTGCTTATAATGTACTTCCTGTTTACTCAGGTAATCTTATATCCTTCTGGGGTCTTGGATGGAGCTGAAGACTAGATAGTTATAACTATACTTTTTCTTAGTTATGGTAAAAGGTAAATTAGATATGAAATTTCAGACTCACAAATATAGAATAGATGATAAAATATTTTATTTAATTTTGCCAAATAAAAATAGACTAGATATTGTAACTGTATTTCTTGCTTGATAACTATTTTGTTACATATTATTTTACTATATTAAAATGGAAACCTTCCTTTTTGATCAGACAGAAAAGGTAAAGCACTGTGGGATGTCTTTCTGTTTACTGTGAATATGTGTTGCTCCCATTGGCTAATAAATAAAGCTATATTGGCCTTTGCTATCTTTTGTATTCCTTTACATTTAATGGCTTACTGTATTTTAGTTACTGTTGTATTGATGTAAAAAGACACCACTACCAAGGCAACTCTTATAAAAGAAAGTAATTAAGTGGAGGCTTGCTTACAGTTTTAGAGGGTTAGTCCATTATCATCATGGCAGGAAGTAGACAGGCATGGTGCTAAATCAGTAGCTGAGAGCTTTACCATCCTGATCCACAGGCAGCAGGCAGAGAATGGGCAGAGGCAGAGAGAGATAAAGAGAGGCAGAGAGACAGGAAGAGATAAGAGACAGAGACATTGGGCCTGATGTGGGCTTTTGAAACCTCAGAACCCACCCCCTGGTGACATAGTTCCTCTAACAAAGCCACACCTCTTTATCCTTCCCAAACAATTTTCCTCTCTGATGGCTAAGCATTCAAATCTACCAGCCTACAGGGCTGCCTCAACACTCTACTATCTTAATTTTCACAGTGTGTTCTCTGTGTAGCTGCCTTCATCTTAGAATCCATGCTTTCATGACACTGGTTCCCTGTCTCTCACTTCTGGATACAGACTCCCACAAGTGTTAATTTTCAAGCTTGTTTGGTGGCCCATATTTCCTTCTGTTCTTGTTTCTCTTGAGAAGTTCCATTTTTTTTAATGGAGCTTCGTAATTCATAAAGCTCTGAAGATTCATTCTTTTTTGCATATTCATGGTTTGACTGCAGCATCTTTTCCTGGCTTAGAAAAAAAATTGCTATTATGACATCTAACATATATACCTGGCCTTTCCTTCCAACATTTTCCCCCTTCTCCTTTGGGCATTCCATGACTTCGTATGATTGTTGTTGACTATATCCTTAAGCCCTTAGATATTCTCTCTCTCTCTCTCTCTCTCTCTCTCTCTCTCTCTCTCTCTCTCTCTCTCTTTTTAAAGATATATTTATTTATTATTTATACAGTGTTCTGCCTGCATGTATGTCTGCAGGCCAGAAGAGGGCACCCGATCTCTTTATAGATGGTTGGGAGTCACCATGTGGGTGCTGGGAATCAATCTCAGCATCTTTGGAAGAGCAGCCAGTGCTCTTAATCCCTGAGCCATATTTCCAGCTCCCCCACCCTCCACACACATTCTCTTGAAGGTAAGTTTTCTTTTTTTTATTATATTTCTTTTCTCTTTTATTTTTCTTTTTTCTTTCTTTTAAATGGGCTGAAGCCAATTGCCAAACAGTTTTTGTTTTAGTTTGATTTGTTGAAATCTTTATTTCCAGGATTTCTACTTGATTCATTATCAAAATCCCCCCCCCTGTCTCTCTCTGTCTCTTTGTCTCTTTCTCTCTCCCTGGTGCCATGAGTATGAAGGGCAATGTCCTTGGGTCCCTATAGTGTGGGATACACAGCAGGCTTGGATTAGGTTTTCTTATGAGTTTATGAACAGGGCAGAAGAAGGGGTTAATATGCTCTGCTATTGAGAAATTACTGCTTCCAACCAAAATCACAGCTCATTTTCTTCTCAAAATGCATGTTTGCTGCTTTTAATCACAGACTTGGTGATGAAGGATGCAGTGAAAAGAAGGGGGGCCAAGAAGCACTTCCAATAAACAAAGAATTAAGACACGTTAGGTTCAGTAAGACAAGAGCTCTCTGGACTGTTCTGGAGAAGTCCTTCAGCTAATACACTCTTTCCTGTACAAAGGCTGAACACCATGAGCTCTTAGAAATGGTTCAGCCCTGGGAATGACCTCTCCCAACACACCAAGCTCTGAGCTTTTTTATTTTTATTTTTTATTTCAATGCGTTGTGCTAAATACTTGGATGCATATGAACTATTATTATTCTTTACTAAAGAGAATCATGTCTTGATCAAGCACTATCATTTAGGATTGATTTTTATGAATTATGCTTGTCACACAGCACCCTCGGACCTCTTTCAGTGGAAGGAGGATACAGTGTTATGGAAGGACATAGAAGGTTCTGCTATGGGACAGACGATTCTCCTCCCCAAAGAAATAAAAATGGAATCATTCTTAAATGCCTGGTTGTATAAACCTCTCCTTTATCTGGTTCTGTGAGCCCAAATCATCCAGGTGAGGAACTGAAGTCCCGCTGGGCTTAGGAAAGTAACGTGACTCATGAACACAAGGCACCAGGGTCGCTGACAGCAGACGCAAGCTGGGCCCTAAGCAGGGTGGTCCAGCATCCACAGCTCTGCCAAGTGGCAGAGGGAGATGGCTTATGGCTTCTCATGCAATTTTCCTGACAAATCCATGTGAGTGGCTGTAAGTAGAACTATTCACAAAGAGGCACGGGGGTGAGAGTGTCGGAAAACAATGTCTAGAAATGCAAGACGTGAACCGATGGCAAATGTCAAGCCACAGTAACCCACCACAGTGCTTTGAACTTACAAACAGACTTTCTGAAGCCCTCCTCCTAGCCATCTGGAAGCATCCCTGAACAGTGGTGACTTTGAAAGACACTGCTTTAAATTGGAGGGTGGAAGTCTTGGTTTCACTTATCTTTTCTAGCCAGGCTTTGTAAAACTTTAGCTCTCCTGGAAGGAAGGGAGACTTTTACTCAATACTATCTGAATTCCAAGCATCGTGTTAGATATGGAGAAAACAGAATTGTCTCTTTCCTGTGGTGTGGTACCAACTAGTGCCGCTCATTTAAGACAAGCAGGGAAAAAGAAACCAACCAAACAAAAACAACCCAACAACCTATAATTATAGTTTTCTGTGTCCTCCTTCAGCCTCTGGGTAGCAGCAAACTGAATTACAAATTTAGAAGAATTGTATATTTAACACATATATTTAACAGCAGTAGCAAAATAACCAAGAATGTATCTTTGAGACCCCAATTGCTTCCATTGGTGAACACCACAAATAATTCATGAGAGAATAAAATATAAATAATATAACCATGAAGCCACCTCTTTTGTCTCTTTAGATAGCTCAGGAGTTAAGAAAGCTACCCGCTAATGCATTTGGTTCTCTTTCTGAGAAAGCTGTGATACACGTCAGTTTCTATTGTACATAGATATATATTATTTTACAAAACCTCTAAGCAAGCAGTAATAAATTGGAATTTATTTCAATCATTGAGTGATTTCGTTTTTTAATAATTGAGTGATTTTGATATATGCATTCTTTAAAAGAAACTTCTTTATTTTGGCTAAACAAACCGAGAAGTGGTCTGTTTTTTGTTCTCTGCTGTGTCTCCATGTCTTTTTCAAACACCCAAATACACAGTGACTTTGAAGCACCAGTCTTAGGAGCATGAATGAGGATGCCTCAGCATCATCTGCAACAACAAGGGAGCCTAGACATTTCTTTAATGAGCATAAAAGTAACAAGTTATGATTTCTGGCCCTTTCATGTAATGAGACGCTGCTCAGTGGGGAACCATTTATGCTGAATTATTGTTACAACCAGGAACACTTACTTCAGTGAAAACCCAAAACAGGTTATCTTGCAGTAGCTCCCATCCTACCTTAATTTAAAATGGGACGCCAGCTGTGGGCGGTGGGCAAGGACTCTGCATCCTCTCAGATGAACCCTCGGTGGTGGACAGGGTTTCTCCGCCCTCTCAGATGGACTCTCGGTAGTGGACAGGGGCTCTCCACTCTCTCGGATGGACTCTCCTACTGGGTTCTCCCAGTTGCCCATTCTCATGTTGATAAAGTCTCAGTAATATTTTTCTACATTTCTGACATGCCCACATGTTCAGCTGATCACATCACTTACCTGTTATCACAAACACTCACAGTGAATTAATTACACGTAAATATTCTCTAGCCCAGTAACATATCCACTGTGCTGTGCATCCTAATGTTCGTGCTAGAAGACACAGGCTTGTTAACCATCACATGCATTAATTATTTGAGATTGAAGATAGGTAGGAGGCGTCTAGATAATAAAGACAAAAACATGACCAGCTTTTGACATATGTTTCAACAAAATGGTGGAATTTTCCAAACAATTGTTGAACTGAGAAGTTTCTCCACATCCTGGGCAGTAATGACTAGCTTGTGGTGACCGCCACAACACTCAGAGAAGGAGGCTCACATTCAGTGTAAGGAATTTCCACTGCAGTGGGTTTGCTCACGCCGTCGCTCATATGGTATTAGGAAGAATTTTGAAGCAAACCCTTCATTTGGTTTTTCCCATAAGTGTGACATTAAAAAATAAGATTCTAGTTTCCATCATGTAGTTTTATATTTATTTACAGAAAATGAAAGCTCCATGTAGTCTTTTTAAATTAAATGCTAGCTTGACTAAGAGGGGTACACATACATAACATTGCTTATTGTTTATATAGGCAAAGGCACAAATAAGTGTGTGTGTGTGTGTGTGTGTGTGTGTGTGTGTGTGTTACAAACATGATTATGTATATATACATGAAGATGATAATAGATAATACAAGTGAAAAACTAAAAACAAGAGGTTTGTATAAAAGATGAGAAAGGATGGATATCTTAGGGGAGTGAAAACAGCTTAAAATTAAGCTTTCAGGGGCTGAACAGATGGCTCAGTGGTCAAGGCTCATGCTGAGACCTACATTAGGTTCCCAGCAAAACTGTGGAGCACAACAGTGTGCAACTCCAGTTCCAGGGGATCGGATGCCCTCTTCTGGCCTTCCTGGGCACTACATTCACATGGTACACATAATACACATACATACATGTAGGCAAACATTTCATAAAAATTACAAAAAAATCTTTATTTTAAATTAAGCTTACAAAAGACATGCAGCTGCACTTCTGGGTAGGATTCTCTGCAAGGAACTTTTTGTGTCCTGAAGCAAGAGCTAGCAAGGGATAATGTATGGCCAGATTGGCTCCTTCTTCTTGTCTTTATAAATAAAGTTTTATCAAAGCATGATCATAATCAATTGGTCACATTTTTTTTGTTGCACTATGAAAGCAACAATAATCAGTATAATCAAATTTTAAATTCCAAAATATTAATATCTTGTTGCTTATATAAAAATATTATGTTTAATCTTAGACTATAGCCTGACCATGGGCCTCTGCTCAACACAAATTAAAGAAGCAGCTTAACTCTGACTCATCTGACAAACTTACTAGAATCTTAAGAAAAATAACACTTTATAAAAAGCAAGATTAATAACATGGGCCACAGAAAGAATGAATCTCAACTTGGCAAACAAGAATGTATGTGTGCTGAGATGGGTACCAGTGGGCAGGTTGATTTGATATATAGACATCAGAAAAGACAAAAACAAAATTCATGTACAAAGTTATATAGTTGAAACCTTTGTTACTGTCTTAGGTAGAGTTACTGTTGCTGTGACGAAACACCATGCCTAAAGCAACTAAGGGAGGAAATGATGCATTTGCTTTATACTTCCACATCCCTGTTCATCACTGAAGGAAGTCAGGGCAGGAACTCAAACAGGGCTGGATCCCGGAGGCAGGAGCTAATGCAGAGGCCATGGATGGGTGCTGCTTACTGGCTTGCTCCTCATGGCTTGCTCAACCTGTTTTCTTATAGAACCCACAGCCACCAGTCCAGGTATGGCCCCACCAACAATGTGCTTGACTCTCCCCTGTCACTCACTGATTAAGAAAATGCTCAAAAGCTTACGGAAGTGTTTTCTCACTTGAGGTCCCCTCCTCTCAGATGACTTTAGCTTGTGTCAAGTTGATGTAAAAGTAGCCAGGACAGTTATGAAAAAAATGAGTTAAAATGAAACATTAGTCAGTGTTTAGCTGGATATTCCTCAGGAATGAGCTAGCTGCCTGAGCAAAGGAATTAAGGGATTTTCCCTAAGACAGAGGAAATTTTCCCAAAGACAGAGGGAATGCTAGACAGCTGTGGATGACAGATCAATACCAAAGGGTACAGTCATCCCTGAACAAAAGAAAGTCAGAAAAAGGAAAGGATTTGAAGAAACAATAGTGATAGCCCTTCCTGGCCAGGAACACATCGAGCTGTTATTTTGTCACTTAACTAAAATTACAGTTTTATAATATTTCTTAAAAGATCGAAGAGCTGGCTCCATACCGGGATTTACTGTATGAAGTCTGGAAAAGAATGAGGCCTCAGAAAGGTAAGCTGAGTTCCAAAGTAGCCCTGCAGGGATGCTTTCTGTTCAACTGGCAAACCTGGTCCTCCCTTCAAGGTGCCTTTGGTTGTGAGAGCGAAGAGCTCCACATAGGAATGGACCCTGGTAGGAAAGGAAAGGTGTCTTTCTACCACAGCCCAGCCCTAAGTCCTTAGATAACTAGACACACCAACTTACTCACCCTGCCTTTTCCACTGGGAGTAACAGACGGTCATGCCAGGATTAGCCTGGGAGAGGTGTGTGTGTGTGTGTGTGTGTGTGTGTGTGTGTGTGTGTGTGTGTGTGTGTGGCTGGGGGGGGACAGCAGTGAACAGTTGAAGCCACAAATGGTTCTGAAGACCACATTACTAGGATGGTGAGGTAGAAATAAAAGCAGATTCAAGTCACAAATTACCATGTTTTTGGCTTTTTTTATTAAATAAAAATCACTTTTTGGTAAAGACTCATTTACTTTTGACTCAACTTGCTAATAATGTTTATAGTCTGGATATATATTATATTTGCTGAACATCACATGTCCCTTATGACTCAGTAATAACAGAAAAATGATTATCAGATAAACAGTGTCAGTGTGTTAGAGAAAAGCAGGAAACCTGGTGGGATGTTTTGTGATAAGAAAATCGAACTAACCTGGTTTACAGTTTTCTTTCTGTAAATAAATAAGAATAACACTAATTTAAATGACAGTTTAAAAGGTTTTAAAATAAAATTTAAATGGAAGAAAATTAGATTTTGCTCTGTTCTGCTCCCACCCACCTACCTCCCAGTGTCTCATGTAGCCCAGGCTGGCTACAAACTCTCCATCTTCCTGCCTGCCCATTTTTTTTTTTTACAGATCCTCTTGTGTCTGAGGTTGGCCTTGTACTCTTGATTGTCCTGTCTCAACTTACCAAGTGCTGGGGTTAGAGGCATGAACTACGAGGTCAGCATGAGAATAAGTATGTCTGTAGTTTTTTGTAATTATATAGCATTTCATAAGTCCTGTTTTATCATGGTGAATATTTCAGTTTCAAGGAAAAAATTGGTTTCAGATAAAATGATAACCCAACAGGATGGTTGTATTTAATTTTCAACTTGATACAGCCTAGAATAACCTGGAAAGAGAGTCTCAGTGAGGGATTGTCTAGACCAGGTATCCTGTGGGCCTGTTTATGAAGGGTTATCTTGATTAGGTTCACTGAGGTCGGAAAACGCACCTACTGTGGGTGCCACAATTCCCTAGGCAGGAGATCCTGAACTGTGTAAGTGGAGAGAGCAAGCTGGACAAGCCAAGCAGGCATTCATTCTCTCTGTTCCTGGCTATGGTTGTGGTGTGGTCAGCTGCTACCCTTACTTCTCTATAGTGATGAGCTGTGACTTGGAACTGTAAGCAAAAACAAATCCTTTGCTTTTGTCAGGGTATTTTTTTTAAACAAAAAAACAGAAAACAAAGCTAAGACAACCAGTGACACCTAATCAAAGAATTATGAGATTTTCTTCACAAAAGCAAGAAAATTCCAGTACTCAAAAATCAACCACTAAAGGTTTTAAATGAAAGTGAGCATCTCTGTCCCAGCAAGACTGGCTATATGAATGACCAAATAACCTATGATAAAATAGTATTGGGAAAGCAGAAAAAGCTAAATATTTCCATGTTGACATTGTCAGGCACAATGTCAAAACTATGTTTAGTTTGTTCAAAAAAGTAGCAAACAATCCTGCCAGTGTTGTTAGAGTCCAGGCATCTGTGAAACAGCAGAGCAGAGTATTCACGTGGAAACAGTAACCAATTTAACCAAAAACTAAGTGGACATATTTAGAAGTACATTAGACACAGCCGAAGAGAGGGTTTTTAATCTGGAAGATGAGTCAAAAATATTCAGAATTAAACAGAGAAAAAATAAAATTAAAATTATTAAGATGATACCATGAGACATAGTAAAATGAGCATCAGGATACATACCACTTTTTAAAATAAAAAATTGTACATTTGTGTGCCTATGGTGTGTGTGTTGGGGGAGCACACATGTGCCACGTGGAGGTAAGACGGAAACCTGTGGAAGCTGCGTGTCTCCTCCCACCATGCTCCTCTCAGGAATCAAACTCAGATCCTTGGGTTAGGTGGCAAGTTCACTTATTCACTGAGCCATCCCACCAGGTCTCAAATATGTTATTACATTTTTATTTACTCTGTGGTGTGTGTGTGTGTGTGTGTGTGTGTGTGTGTGTGTGTGTGTATTCTCACATGCCCTTATGTGCATGTCAGAGAACTGTTTTCAGAAGTTGGTGTGATCCTTCCAACTTGTGGGTCCTTCGTGGATCAAATTCAGATCCTCAGGTTTGGCAGCAAATGCCCTACTACTGAGCAATCTTGTCAGATGCAATGCAAAACTTCTGAAAAAATAAAGTAAATAAACTAAAACAGAAGAACTAGAACCGTGAAGGACACATGGCGGTATGAATGAAAACTACTCAAAGGTTCATGTATTTGAACACTTGAGCCCCAGCTTATGGTGCAGTTTGGGGAGGGTGTGGAGCCTTTAGGAGGTGTTGCTGTGCTGACAGAAGTATGTCACAGAAGGTGGGCTTTGTGAGTTTATAACTGGCTCCACTTCTTGTTGTCAGCTTCCCACGTGTAGTTAAAGAAGTGATCAGCTGGCTGCCTGCTTCTGACGTCATGCCTCCTTGCCATTATAGACTCTCTCAGAAGCTACAAGTCAAAATAGACTACTTTCTAAGTTTCCTTGATCATGGTATTTATCCCAGAGGCAGAAAAGCATCATACATAGTATACAAATACAAACGTAATTGACCATACTACATAGGAACAGACTGAAAGTTCTAGGTAAATATAATTATTTTTTTAAACAGTTGAAAAATCGAACAAACAAAAGCAAATGATAACATCATGACAAACAGAATCTTAAATTGTCAGGATGCAGAAAATAAGATGGGGGAAAAAGACAGGAGAAAACTCCACTCCACCACAGTGGATTCAAGAAGACTGGCTTTGTGTGTCAGAGCAGATTTCTAGGACAAACACACTGTTTGGGAACAAGAGAGTCTTAAAAAGGCTTTGTATATCCTTATAAACCAGATATGGAAGTGAATGGGGACTGCAGAATAAGGTGTCATAGGAAGGGACTCCTCAACAATGCAGGAAGCTCACAGCTAACTAAGAGGCTTGCTAGGTAAGAGCTGTGTTGGTGGGAAATGAGATTTTTGGGGGAGACCCTTTCAGAAGTAGGAGTAGCTTTGCTAACTTCTGCCTAGGGAATTTAAGTTTCACAGAATTGAATTTAGTAGAACTTGAACTAGACTTTGATCTAGAAGATATTTAAACTCCTCTAATAATTAGTTCTTAGTCGTATCTATGCAGGTGGACAAGATTTTTGTCTTCAGCTGTGTTTCTTTGTTCTCATTTGCATAAAGTACTTGTCTAATTATGGGTAGGCCAATGCAGCACCTTGAGGAAAATGAATAGCTTTCAATGTGCATATGAGAAAATGTAAAAAAAAAATCAGGAAAAACTGAACTAAACATTGAGAACATAACAAAAAGGAAACAAACAGAAAAAAAAAATGCAGAGTTCTTTGTGATGCTAGGGACCTGGAGGTGAGCTGTTGTCTGACTGTACAATGGGGTGGCGTGGCCACTGTAGGTACAGACAGAGCAAAGTGCCAAAGTCAGAGCAGCAGTGAAGGGATGAATAGAAAGGTGGGGGTGTGGTACAACAGGCAGCAGGGGGAACTGCATGCAGAGCACAATGTCACGTGCCTCAGCTAAAACTGCAGCACAGCTAAAGTGGACTTTCACAAGACCACTCAGGAACAGTCTTCGACTGAGGCGGCTGCCTCTGGGGAGTGAGGTGTGGTGAGCATGAGCGATAAGGAGGAGTGCAGAGTGAATGGGCAGAGTAAGGAATGCAGTGGCCAGTGTGGAGGGAAGGGGAGAGAGGGCACGGTGGGCCTGGAGGTTGGGAGCGGACGGGCAGTCCGTGTGTTGGTTACTTTTCATGTTGCTGTGACCAAATGCTTTTCAAGGAGTAACTTGAGGTGATTTTCAATGAAGGTGGGAAGGTATGATGGTAGGAGCCAGAGACTGGCTGCATCCATGCTCAGGAAGCTGAGAGGGAATATGTGCAGGAGGTTACAAAGCCCCATGGACCGCCTCTAGTGACCCACTTCATCCATCAAGACTCCACTTCCTACATTTCCACATCCTTCTCAAACAGAGGGAGCACCACATGCTCGAACACTTGGGCACATTGGACATTTAAACCAGAATAGAAAAGAACAAAAATCAGAAGAGAGAAAAAGAAGAAATGATGGGGGGGGGGCTTCATCTTAGTCACTTATCTTGTTGCTGTGGGAAACTGGCTTGTTGCTGTGGGATGATGCTGTTTAAGGGAGAGTTTAATTTGGCTCCCAGTCTGAGGACCAGACTCATCACAGCCACAGGAGTAGGAGGCAGCAGGTCACGCCACATCTGCAGCCAGACAGCAGAGCAGCGAGGGATGATGTTCAGCTGAGTTCTTCACTCTATTTGGTCCAGAAGCCCAGCTCATGAGATGGTGCCCCCCACACTCAGGGTGAGTTTTCCCACCTCAGTTAAACCAGAAATTCCTCCCAGACATGCTCAGAGGTTTCTCTCACCAATAATTCTAGATCCAGCCTTGTTGACGGTCTTCACTAGAGGAAGACTGGATTCAGAGAGGAAATCTAAAAGAAGGGATGAGAAGAGGAGAAAGATAATTGGAGGAAGGTAGGAAGAGATTTAGCCCCAGCTGCAGATGCATTAGAAACTGAGGAGTGTGGTCCAACTAATTGTTGTCACTTCTGTCCAAAAACCATAGAAAATCATTTTGGATACCAAATTAAATGGTTGCAAGAGTGTGTTCAGAGCATAACAGAGCACCACAAGATCACTTGTCTCAATATAGCTATGAAGTTCAATGACTTGTATTCTCTGATGCCTCGCATGCTTGGGCACAAATGTGTGTCCTTATTACCCACTGACATTGGCGAATGACCTCTCCCCGAGAACCACATGTTCTAGTCACTTATTCCGATGAAGCACAGACCAAAACTGAATCTGGGAGAAAAGTGTTTATTTGGTTTACACATCCCCATCACAGTCCATCACCGGTGCAGGTTGGGGCAGAAACCTAAACAGGACCATGGATGGGAATCAGTGGGGAATATTGCTGACCTGCTTGTTCCCACAGCTTGCTCAGCCTGCTTTCTTACATAGCCCAGGACCACCTGCCCAGGGGTGGCTCAACTTATGCATCAAATATTTATCGAGAAACTGACCCACAGACAGGACACAGACCCACTCGAAGGAGGCAACTCCCTCCTTCCTCAGCAACTCAAGCTTGTGTCCAGTTGACAAGAGCTAACCAGCATGCTTCCTAGTTGGCTTCTAATTTCATTTTTGTTAAAAACTCTGACTTTAACACCATTTTCATAAATAATTAAGATAGGAAAAATAATTTAGATGGGTATACAAAATAAACTGTATTTTGTTTAGGTTTGCTGGAAGACAAGAGAAAATGTACAGCTAGAAATGTCCCTTATATCTTCCTTCTCTGGCTGCATTACATTTGACAGCTACTTATGAGTGTGTTTCATGGTTTTAAAATATATTTCCTGTATACAATGACCTTGTGTCTTTCACTTTTACAAGAAGAATAATGTTTCTTTTGTCTGTATGTTAGAGCGATGTGCTTGTGTGCGCTTGTGTATGGATGCAGGAGGTCATAGGACATGTGGGTGCCTGCCCACTCTTCCCACCTTGGGAGGTCAGAGGACGTCTTGGGGTGCCTGCCCACTCTTCCCACCTTGGGAGGTCAGAGGACGTCCTGGGGTGCCTGCCCACTCTTCCCACCTTGGGAGGTCAGAGGACGTCCTGGGGTGGCTGCCTACTCTTCCCACCTTGGGAGGTCTGGGAATATAATCCTGGGGTGCCTGTCCACTCTTCCCACCTTGCTCCTGCCTGCTTCTTTTAAACACTGCATCCTTCAAGGTGCTTGGCCTGATTTCCACGGATTCTCCTGTGTATGCCTCCTATCTCCCGCTAGGGGTCGCCAGGGTTACAGACAATTGTGCTGCTCTGCCTGGCTTTTAAATGGGTTCTGGGGGTAGAACCAAGGTGGTCAAGTATCCCTGGCAATGCCTTTACCCAGTGAGCGAGCCATCTTCCTACCAGGAGGAATAAAAATTGTACACATATATTTATGATAGTGTACTATGTTAACACAGCTCTAGAAATCTAAGGGAGACAATGAAAATAAAACGTAACAAAAGCTTCATTTCATGTTTTATACTAGACATTCTCTATATTTCTTTTTAAATTACATACTAAGCATACAAAATTGTAGTTTTGTATAGAATTATCTACAAATGAGTAGATTATATCATTATGCAAAGTTAGTTTAACTAACCATATCGTTGCTTAAATAATTTGTGGAAATCTTCTCTCGGAATTTTCCAAACAAATATTTGGGGTCTGAATATGACCCATTTTTTGTATTGCTTTATTTCGTAAAATGAAGACTATATACTTATTTCACAGAGTAAACAGTTCATTTCACAGAATGAATTAAATTACCTGTTTTCCCAAACTAAATTCACCGGCAAAAGATGTTAATTCCATCCTGTCCAGCTGTGAAGGCATCTCACATGTTCTCCAAACAGACGCCAGGCAAACCAGCAAAACCCTACCATCTCCCGTAAATATATCCGAGTGATTTCTTCCTGTTCTTATGTGTCCGAGTATTGAACCGCGCAGGATTAGGAAAAAAAAGACTTCTACAATCTTCGCACTAACAGCCACGACTTATATTAACTTGTAGATCCAACTTTAATCTACAAATATTTCTTGGCTGAATTACAACAAAATAATGGCATTTAAGGGGTAAGTAGTTGGCAGTGATAAAATAATGTTGACGGGCGTTTTTTTTTTTTTTTTTTTTTTTTTTTTTTTTTTTTTTTTTTTTTTTTTTTTTTTTTTTTAGCGGGATGGGGAGGTTAATGATAGGCGTTCAATAGTTATGTAGTCTGAAAAATGCAGCAATAGAGATAACTAACTGTCTGGTCTGCGTCCAATTCACCCATCACGCTGTAGGTGTGGAAGAGACAGGAGCGAATGTTCTAACTAAACAAAGGAATTCGCGATGGTTTTAGAATCAGGCTCCATCCTTCCTCCGTTTAGGTTACAGGCGGTTTGCATTCAAGACTTGAGTGTGCTGTCTTCTCTATCGCTTTTGATTGTTTTCTGACCTCACACAAGGAAAGGCAGTAAGTAGGAGATCCTTGCAGATCCTTTTCTTTGCCCCCATCCCTTGGCAAGAAGGAGGAATTAGCTCTGTAACCAGATCCTCCCGGTCTGCATTTAATTTCAAGCACGAAACCAGCCACCGTCTCTGCAAGACTAGCTGTAACCAGCAGGGGGCAGTGTTGGCCCGCGCTTAAACAATCTTTGGGCGCAGAAAGTTTGAGGTTTGGAGGGATTCCTGTGGCAAAATTGTATGACATATGCCCTATATTTGCATTGTTTGGCTTCAATTCATATTTTGCAAGTTGGTTCCCTTAAAGGGGAAAATTATTGACCCGATTCCTAGTCACGTTTTATTTTTCTTTTAAAGAAACCTCGCACGCACCACACAAATAAGATGAGGCAGGGGAATCCTCTGAGCACAGTCGGTGATGTGTGACACTTAAAAAAAATTAAATTTAAACTTCATTTCATTTATTTCTATTTCCTTACAGCTATTCTCCCCGCTCCTCCCGCCCCCCAGACCAAAACCGAAACCAAACGTTATTAGATTTCCTTTGGCTAGAAAATGTTGGGCAGGGGGAGCCCACCGGGGGTCAAAATTCCAAACTTGGTTTGTAAGAGGAAACTGTCCCCGCAGAAGCTGCCATTGTTTCAGCCTAAGCCTCTGGACTGATCTGTAGACCGGATTCCAGCTGTGAGACTAACCAAGCTGCGGGTACAGGCGTGCCCCTCTCTTCCTTTGAGAAGTTGGAGGTCTGCAGGCACCGAGGCCTCGATGTCCCCTAGTCCCGAGAGAGAGCAGCTTTGGGACCCAGGTTCACGAGTAGGGAAGAGCTGGGGTTCTGCGGGGTCCAGTGGGCAGAAGCTCGCTGGGGCACTGCCCCTGTAAGGCACAAAATGGTTAAAGCTCAGCAGCGGCGCGCATTCCCAGACAGGCTTTGCCTAATCCTTCCTCCCGCATTAACAGACCCTCGCCCCCAGCCTTTCTTTCATTTCCCTCGACCCCCTCCACGGAGTTATTACCAGCCTAACAGCCTAATGGCACCCCCAGCTCCGGCCACTAAACTTATTTATTTCCAAACCTGACCCCACCCCCATCTATTCCGCCGCTGCCTCTTGCTGTGATTGCGCCGACACCGGCCAAGGTTTGACCAAAAGGGAAAATAAATAAATAGAAAGGAGTTGGGGGTGGTCGCCCCTTCTTTGCGCCTCTGCCGCGGGGCTCGCCCACCGCCCGCCCACAGCCTCGGAGGCCCCTGGTGACGAGCGTCGCCCCAGCCAGTGGCGGCTGGAGGCGAGGGCGGCGGGGACGCCGGGCGGGGCTGTGGCCAATGGGCTGTAGCGGGGCAGGGCCCGCGGGTGACAGGACCAGAACAGGGGAGTGGCGGCCACTGGAGTCCGGGAGCATCGAGGGGCGAGCAAAGTTTCTCAGTCCTGCTCGCGATCGCGGACAGCCCTCCCCCCTCCGTGTGTGCGCGCGTGTGTGTGAGTGCGTGTGTGCGCGCAGCGGGGAAGGGGCGGGGAGAGTGCGAGGGACCCGGAGAGGCAGCGGGGGACTCGCCGGGCTCCAGATCCGCCTTGGTGCCACCTCTGAGCCCTGGCTGTGGAGGAGCGCGCCCACCCGGCGCCCCGTGCAGCTGCACCGCACCTCCGAGTCCCCATCGTCCGCGGGGACCGCGAAGGAGGGACCCACCCCTCCCCAAACACAAAGCCTAGCGGATTACAAAGTGAAACTGACCCGGGACAATAAAAGCACAGATCCCAGGACAAGGGCGAGGCGATCCCGGCGGCGCTGGTGCCCGCTAACGCCCGGGGAAGAGCCCCTGGCATGGTGAGGGGAGGAGACTCGGGGAACCAGCGCTGCTGCTGCCGCCGCTGCTGCTGCCCGACCCCCGCGACGCGGAGGAGGAAGCGGAACCCGCGCTCTGTGGATGTACAATCGATGTCGGCGCGGAGGTGAAGGATGCAGAGCAGCGCCTGTGGCAGCTTGGGCTGGACTTCAGGCTCCAAGCAGCAGCTGGCGCAAAGGCAGCCTGGGTTAACCGCGAGGGGACGGAGCTGAGCGCTGTTGGAGACGCGGTGCCCCTGCTGCCTCTGCGAGGGTGCCCGATCCAGAGACGACCTCCCCAGCTCCCCCGGAGCGAAATCTGAGAAGAGTCTGCACCACCAGTTTCGGGTTCTCCCGGCGTCCCCGCTCTGTCTCCGGGGTGCAGGGGCTTTGCGGCCCTTGGCTCTGTCCTGTTTGGCGTCGCGCTCTGGGTAAGTTCTAAAGTTTTTGGAGAGACGTGCTTGCAGTGAGTGACTCCTCAGGTCCCTGAAATCCAGGCCGCCTCTCGCAACTCCTATTCGTGGTCAGGACGCTCAGACTCGGGATTCCAATCCAAGTGTCTGGAGGCCTGGAAACTTTCTCCGGAGAGCCCAGGGATGCCCCGCCCCTTGTCGCCTCATCCTCCCCTGCGCTGCGTTTCTCCCCAGCCACCAGGAGCCTTCTCCTGGGCAACTGCCCCTCGCTCCCTCTTCTAAACTGCAGAGATCTCCGGCCAAACTGGCTTTTTACTGGCGCCACTCAGAAGCTCTCCAGATCAGCCCGTTTCCTTCACCTTGTTTCTCTTCCTCTCGCGGTTCCTGGAAACCAGGACCATGAACTTGGCCGCAGACCCGGCTCCCGGCCGCAGGCGGCTCCTGCTACTCTCTCCATCCCTGTGCCAGCTGCTGCGAGTCTGGGGGTTGTTGTCTCTGCTCCCGGGCCCGGCCCGGGTCCAAGCGGCCGAACAGCGTCAGGCGTTCCAGGTGATGGAAGAGCAACCCCCAGGGACTCTGGTGGGCAACATCCCAACGCGCCCGGGCTTCACCTACCAGCTCAGCGAAAGCCACGCCCTGTTCGCTATTAACAGCAGCACTGGAGCACAGTACACCATAGCCACCATCGACCGCGAGAGCCTGCCCAGCGACGTGGTCAACCTGGTGGTCCTTTCCAGCGCGCCCACCTACCCTACCGAAGTGCGGGTGTTGGTGCGTGACCTCAACGACAATGCCCCAGTCTTCCCAGATCCCTCGATCGTGGTCACCTTCAAGGAGGACAGTGGCAGCGGGTGTCAGGTCATTCTGGACACCGCCACGGACTCTGACATCGGCTCCAACGGCGTGGACCACCGCTCCTACCGCATCGTCCGCGGCAACGAGGCGGGTCGCTTTCGCCTGGACATTACCTTGAACCCCAGTGGCGAGGGAGCGTTCCTGCACCTGGTCTCCAAGGGCGGGCTGGACCGCGAGGTCACGCCTCAGTACCAGCTCCTGGTGGAGGTGGAGGACAAGGGTGAGCCAAAGCGGCGGGGTTACCTTCAGGTCAGTGTGACTGTACAGGACATTAACGACAATCCCCCGGTGTTTGGCAGTTCCCATTACCAGGCGGGGGTGCCTGAGGACGCGGCTGTGGGCTCGAGTGTCCTGCAGGTGGCGGTGGCTGACGCAGACGAGGGCACCAATGCGGACATCCCTTACCGGCTGCAGGATGAGGGAACCCCCTTCCAGATGGACCCGGAGACGGGGCTCATCACCGTGCTAGAGCCGCTAGACTTTGAGGCCTGGCGACAGTATTCGCTGACAGTGCAGGCCACGGACCAGGGCGTGCCCTTGCTCACTGGGCGCGCAGAAGCGATCATCCAGCTGTTGGATGTCAATGACAACGACCCTGTAGTGAAGTTTCCTTACTTCCCCGCCACCTCGCGCTACGCTTCGGTGGATGAGAACGCTCAGGTGGGTACCGTGGTGGCTCTGCTCACCGTGACCGACGCGGACTCCCCGGCAGCCAATGGAAACATCTCAGTGCAGATTCTCGGGGGCAATGAGCAATGCCACTTTGAGGTACAGAGGAGCAAGGTGCCCAACTTGAGTCTCATCAAGGTGGCCAGCGCCCTGGACCGGGAGCGAATTCCTTCCTACAACCTCACGGTCTCCGTCTCGGATAACTCCGGGGCGCCCCCTACCGCCGAGGTTCAGGCGCGCTCCTCCGTGGCCAGCTTGGTGATTTTTGTCAATGACATCAATGATCACCCTCCGGTCTTTGCGCAGCAAGTGTACAGAGTGAACCTGAGCGAGGAGGCGCCTCCGGGGAGCTATGTGAGTGGGGTGTCTGCCACCGACATTGACTCTGGTCTCAATGCTAACCTGCGCTACAGCATCGTCTCTGGAAATGGGTTGGGCTGGTTCCACATTAGTGAGCACAGTGGTCTAGTGACCACCAGTGCTGCGGGGGGCCTTGACCGTGAACTTGCCTCCCAGATTGTACTGAATATCAGTGCCCGAGACCAGGGGGTCCACCCCAAGGTGTCCTATGCCCAGCTTGTGGTAACTGTCTTGGATGTCAATGATGAAAAGCCCGTGTTTAGCCAGCCTGAAGGCTATGAGGTGTCTGTAGTTGAGAACGCTCCAGCTGGGACTGAGCTGTTGATTCTAGGGGCAACCGATGGGGATCTGAGTGACAACGGGACAGTGTGCTTCTCCCTGCAAGAGGCTGAGAGTGACCAAAGGCTCTTCCGCCTGGATCCTGTATCTGGGAGGCTGAGTACTATCTCCTCCCTAGACAGAGAGGAACAAGCCTTCTACTGTCTATTGGTTCTAGCGACAGACTTGGGCTCCCCTCCCCAGTCATCCACGGCTCAGGTGAATGTCAGTCTTCTGGACATCAATGACAACAGTCCTGTGTTCTACCCAGTCCAATACTTTGCTCATATTCAGGAGAATGAGCCTGGAGGTAGCTATGTTACCACAGTGTCTGCTACTGACCCAGACATGGGTCCCAATGGAATTGTTCAGTACAGTATCTCAACTGGAGACAGGTCGAGGTTTCAGATTAATGCTAAGAGCGGGGTTATTTCTACAAGAATGGCCCTAGACAGAGAAGAGAAAACAGCCTACCAGCTGCAAATAGTGGCCACCGACGGGGGCAATTTACAGTCTCCTAACCAGGCCATAGTAACAGTCACGGTGTTAGATACACAAGACAACCCACCTGTATTCAGCCAGGCTGCTTACAGCTTCGTGGTCTTTGAGAACGTGGCCCTGGGGTACCACGTGGGCAGTGTTTCTGCCACCACCATGGACCTCAATGCCAACATTAGCTATCTCATCACTACCGGGGACCAGAGAGGTATGTTTGCTATGAATCCCGTCACAGGGCAGCTGACCACAGCAAGTGTGATTGATAGGGAAGAGCAGTCTTTTTATCAGCTGAGAGTTGTGGCCAGTGGGGGAGGAGTAACAGGAGACACCGTGGTTAACATCACAGTGAAAGACTTGAATGATAACGCTCCCCACTTCCTCCAGGCAGTAGAAAGCATAAACGCAGTGGAGAACTGGCAGGCAGGACATAGCATCTTCCAGGCCAAAGCCGTGGACCCTGATGAGGGTGTCAATGGCAGGGTGCTCTACAGCCTGAAGCAGAACCCCAAGAACCTGTTTGCTATCAATGAGCAGAATGGTAACATCAGTCTGCTGGCTCCACTGGATGTCCACGCTGGCTCATACCAGGTAGAGATCTTGGCCTCTGATATGGGTGTCCCCCAGCTCTCCTCCAGCATCATTCTGACAGTTTATGTCCATGACGTAAATGACAACCCACCAGTGTTTGACCAGATTTCCTATGAGGTCACACTTTCTGAGTCGGAGGCTGTGAATTCTCGATTCTTTAAAGTGCAAGCTTCTGATAAAGATTCTGGGGCAAATGGGGAAATAGCGTACACTATCACAGATGGGAATACTGGGGATGCCTTTGGCATATTCCCAGATGGCCAGTTGTACATCAAAAGTGAATTGGACCGTGAACTTCAGGAGAGATATGTGTTATTGGTTGTTGCCTCTGACCGGGCAGTGGAACCCCTAAGTGCTACTGTGAATGTCACTGTGATTTTAGAAGATGTGAATGACATTACACATTCTACTTCGAAGAGGAGCAGAGGGCTGGGTCATTCGTAGGCAAGGTCAGTGCGGTGGACAAAGACTTCGGGCCTAATGGGGAAGTAAGGTATGCTTTTGAGGTGGCACAGCCTGATTTTGAGTTGCATGCTGTCACTGGGGAACTCACCAACACTCACAAGTTTGACAGGGAGTCACTCATGAGGAGGCGGGGGACAGCAGTCTTCAGCTTCACAGTGATAGCCACAGATCAGGGCCTCTCTCAGCCTCTCAAGGACCAGGCCACCGTGCATGTCTACATGAAGGACATCAATGACAATGCCCCCAAGTTTCTAAAAGACTTTTACCAAGCTACCGTGTCAGAGACGGCGACCAATCTGACCCAGGTCTTACGGGTGTCTGCCTCCGACGTGGATGAAGGAAATAACGGCCTCATTCACTACTCTATCCTCAAAGGAAACGAAGAAAGACAGTTCACCGTAGACAAGTTCTCTGGTCAGGTGACTCTTGTAGGTAAGTTAGACTATGAGGCGACCCCGGCCTATTCCCTCCTCATCCAGGCAGTGGATTCAGGGGCCATCTCCCTCAACTCAACCTGTACTCTAAGTATTGACATTTTGGATGAAAATGACAACACACCCTCGTTCCCGAAGTCAACACTATTTGTGGATGTCTTGGAAAACATGAGGACTGGTGAACTGGTGTCCTCTGTTACTGCCACTGATTCTGACTCGGGTGTCAATGCAGACTTACACTACACCATCACAGGATCAAACAACCATGGGACCTTTAGTATTAGCCCAAACACTGGGAGTATCTTTCTTGCCAAGAAGTTGGACTTTGAGACACAGTCTCTATATAAATTAAACATCACAGCAAAAGACCAAGGGCGACCTCCTCGGTCATCCACAATGTCAGTGGTGATTCATGTGAGGGACTTCAATGACAACCCCCCAAGCTTTCCTCCGGGAGACATTTTTAAGTCTATAGTGGAGAACATCCCTCTTGGTACATCTGTCATTTCTGTGACAGCGCATGACCCAGATGCGGATATCAATGGGCAGCTGTCTTACGCCATCATTCAACAGATGCCCCGAGGCAACCACTTCAGCATAGATGAAGTCAAAGGAACCATCTACACCAGTGCTGAGATCGACCGGGAATTTGCCAATCTCTTTGAGTTAACAGTGAAAGCCAACGACCAAGCTGTGCCGATAGAAACTAGGAGGTATGCTTTGAAAAATGTGACCATTTTGGTGACAGACCTCAATGACAATGTCCCGATGTTTATATCACAAAACGCCCTGGCTGCAGACCCGTCAGCCATGATCGGTTCTGTCTTGACTACCATCATGGCTGCAGACCCTGATGAAGGCGCTAATGGTGAGGTGGAGTATGAAATAGTCAATGGAGACACAGAAACCTTCACTGTGGATCGCTACAGTGGAGACCTTCGTGTGGCTTCTGCATTAGTGCCTTCACAGCTCATCTACAACCTCATAGTATCAGCCACAGACCTGGGCCCAGAGAGGAGGAAGTCAACCACGGAATTGACCGTCATCCTCCAGGGCCTCGATGGGCCGGTTTTCACACAGAACAAATACATAACCATCTTGAAGGAAGGGGAGCCCATTGGTACCAATGTCATATCCATAGAAGCAGCTAGCCCCAGAGGGTCAGAAGCTCCAGTGGAATATTACATCGTTTCCGTTCACTGTGAAGAAAAGACTGTTGGACGTCTCTTTACCATTGGACGGCAGACTGGTGTCATTCAAACTGCAGCCATTTTGGACCGGGAGCAGGGAGCATGTCTCTACCTGGTGGATGTTTATGCCATAGAGAAGTCATCTGCCTTTCCCAGAACACAGAGAGCAGAGGTGAGAGCTTGGATTCCTTTATTATCTGCTCTGGGTGGGCTTTTTCTAAATGTCTTTGTCGTTGTGATTACTCTCTATGATTTAACTGTGTTTTCATGGCTGTGTTTATAAACAGGGACAACTTAGAAATCATTGTCACACACTGACAGTTTCAGAAAATTGCAGCTATAATCCAGGTTACAATAAATAATGAACTTTTTTAAAATAATGAATGTTCCTTAATTGCAACCATGAGTGTAAGGTTACTGACAGAGCACTTGCCATTTGCAGAAGTAATTAAAGCCCATTTGTGTGAGCAGAGGCACTGTACTCACATAGATCTCTCTCAGTAAGGAAATCCTGTTCTAAGGTGAAGAGTTTTGCTAGATCTCTGAGTGGGTTAGATTTCTGAGCTGGGTTGTGCTGGAGCCTGCGTGGCACTTTACATCAGGACGGCATTGACCTCCCCATCCTCAGCAAGCTTGGCAGATTCTTTATAGACAGTGAGTAATCTCAACGTGGTGAGCCAAGTTTGTGGAGATTCCTGATTTCTTCTGCCTGAGAAGCTTACAAACTACCTCCTGGCAAGGAGCAAATGCTTCTCTTTCTTCCTACACTGACTCAGGTAGCTGTGAACAGTTAGATCTGAAGTTCCACTCCGACTCTTGGGATGAAAGTGTGCTGTTATGCGATGATGCAGGCGCTTGTCCTGTCTCCGGGTGGGAAAGGCTACTCTGGGCACAAATCAGTCCCACGCCCATCCCCCAGAAGGCGCAGGCTGGATTGTGGCCTCCACCCATTTTACTATCCCTGATTGACATCTTCTCCGTTAGGCTCCTCCCTTTCTGGGCTGTGTGAAAGTCGCCAAGAACTGATTCGGCTATCTTCTAGAATGCTTGATGCATGTTTTCTGAGTCCTCCCTCCTGCTTCCCACTCCCCTCAGAGATGTCCTAGCTTCTGCCCCTCAGCCAAAAACTCAAAAGATCAAGTGTGGTTTCTGATGCCTGGCAGAGGTCCAAACACAACGCGGTGGTGAAATGGGGTCTGCTATGTTTATTTGCTTGCTTTCTCCTCGGGGAGACCAAGGATGCTTTCATTTTGAGGGCTTGTTTTTATTGTTATCTTTTGAAATTCTTTGTGATTATTTATTTTTTCTGATCGCTAGCTGTTGCATCCTATGGACGGGATCAGAGGGCATTAGTGCTCATTAGAAATATAATTCCCAATGGTGATGTCATTGTAAATGGATTTCAATTTTTCCTTGCACGCCTTTGCCCGAGAGGCTTCAGAGTTAAATTGTCTCCTTATGTCTGCTTACTTCTTCAGCGATCTCAACATCAGAGGTCTTTGGCTTAGATCTGGTCATGATTTATGACTAAATCATTATTTGATTTGAGCTTATTCCATCTTCCACTTTCTTCTCTGCAGTTATTTCTGAGATGAACAGCTTTGATTAGTTTGAACACCAAAATATTTACTGAAGGCTGGCAATTAAGTCTCTCTGGATAATGGCTGAATTTGTTAAGCAGATGACCTGATTAGGTGTTTATTTCACTCAACTGCTTTTATTAGAGGAGTGCAGAGCATTGGAAGGAATGCTCATGGGTGCCATTAGAAGATCTATTACGCCTGTGATTTATCCATTCAGTAGGGGAAGATTGGCTTGCCATAAATGTGCCGGACAGTGATGTCTCTGAAACAGGCATGAAGACTAAAAATAATTATTATTACAAATAACTTTTGTTAGGAAGGGGAGCAATATGCCCACTATGTCTTTACTCTAACCTCAGTTAATATCAGTATGAAACATATTCTTTCAGACCTCCAGGGTCCTCTGTATTGACAAACCAAGGGAGAATTGATCTGAAGACTTGTGTGTGTGTGTGTACCTGTATGACTGTACATGTTTCTCTCTCTCTTGTACACACACACACACACACACACACACACAGAGAGAGAGAGAGAGAGAGAGAGACAGAGACAGAGACAGAGACAGAGAGACAGAGAGAGACAGAGACAGAGATGGAGAGACAGAGACAGAGAGAGACACAGAGACAGAGAGAGAGAGAGAGAGAGAGCACACTCGCCCATGGATCAGGATACCCTCAGTATACTAAAGTGCAGAAATTGTAAACCAACTTTGAGTTCCCAAGTTACAGCCACTCCTGAAATTTAAAGCAAATATTTTATTTGTTATGCTCAAAGAATACTGAAAGTAGTAGTTTGGAGGTAAAATTTTATGTTATTCTTTGTTGTGTTTTTCCAATATGTAAAGTAAGCTAGTTTTTTTTTTTTTTTTAATTTTGCTCAGTTGGTTTACTATTATTCTGCTATGAGAAGACATAAAGCATCGACAGCAAAGGTGACTTGTACATTGTTCCATTCCAGGTTCAGACTTTTGAGTGTATTTGAAAGCATGCATTTGTCTGACCTGATAGGTGTCTGGGCTGCTTGCTCGGCACCCAGGCCAGTGTCACAACGTCAGGCATTCTGTTTGATGAGAGGGTTGGACGATTGGCCTGCATTCTTTTGGGATGCGCATGAGAGATGTACCTTTGGTATTGCTCACTCTGGACACTTGCCCAAAGGACACAGTCTCTCAATCTGCCTTCCAAAGCTAAAGCTTGACAGGGCAGGAATGACTCCAAAGGCTGTCTTCTGTAATATGGCAATTAATTAATGAATTCTAATTAAAATTTAGAAATCTGTTTTATTTGCACACTTGCAGTGTAGAGCCTCAGTTAGAACTCATGATGACCAGGGACTTGGTTATATTGATCCTTTTTACTTCAGAGTCTCATTTATTACCCAGCATGCAGTAGGTGCTGCAAACTTGTTACGCTGAGTAACATGGTAGACGAACCAAGATCAGAACACAGCTCCCCCTTCGAGGAGTGAGTCCAAGAAAACCCATCAGTTGAATAAGGACAGAGAGTACTAATTACTTCTGCTCTACAAATAAAATGAGGATTGTCAGAAACTGGAAAGAACAGAGGGAATAAAGGGTGGTCTGACACAGGGTGACTGTGTGAGTGGACCGGGGACTGCACCCGACCAGGGTCACATCTGCTGCTTTCCAGGACACTGGCCTCTGGATCCCCCTATGTTCCTCTGGAACTCCCCAAGGGCCTCCTGGGGTGTGCCTTAACTAGTTTTCTTTTTTAGTTGTGGTGACTTGCATGAGAAATGGCCCCCACAGGCTTCTGTACTTTGGAAATTTTAGGAGGTAGAGCTTTGGTAGAAGAGTCTTTGGGGAAGGCTTACAGAGTTTGTAGCCCTGACCCACTTCTAGTTTCCATCTCCACTTCCTGTTTGCAGTAGAGATGTAATCTCTCAGCTTGCTGCTCCTGTGGCTTGCTGCCATGCCTGTCCATCACAGTGCACTTTGATCCCTCTACTCCATAAGCCAAGGCAGATGCTTTTGTCTGTAAGTTGCTTTCAGTCTTGGTATTATATCTCAGGCACAGAGAAGTAACTGAGGTGCTAGTTTTACCAAAGCAACAGAAAAATAGAGGATACTGGCTTGTTAACATCACATGGGACATGATGTTCTTTTTTGTCTAAAGATGCTACATGTTCAAACTTGAAAATCTGAAGTAATGATATCTTGAATTTAAAAACTCTCTTTGGCTCATGACTTACAGAATACACTAGGCATCTCAAACCTTTTTTTTCCTGGTAGACTTCACAGTGGTGTTTTGTTTTGTTTTATTTTTCAGTTAAAATATCTGAGATTACTACATTCTCAAATGGGTAGGTTGAGTAGAGTACTGGAAAAGCATTTTGGTTTGGTCCTGACAGGTAATTATTGATTTTACCAACCCAGGAAGGACATTGCCTTGGGACTTACTCGCAACACATCAGGATATTGATCAGCAGATGTACCTGTGTAGTTATGTGAAAATCTATGGTCTGTGCTGCCTTCCAAGTGGGTCTTTGCCTATTTAAGATGTATCTGTCAGCTGTTTGTAATTCAGAAAATACTGGTATAAATGATGGAGATTCTCTCAGACAGGATTTTTTTTGGTAGTTGAAATTTCATAAATTTCAAATATGCTTGTTTTAAATGATGGATAAATGAAGGTTCTGAAGAATATGTTTGTATGTGTATGAGTGTGTTTATGTGTGTGTATGCATGTATGTGTATGTGCATAAGTGTGTTTATATGTGTGATAGTGTGTGATTTATGTATGTATGTATGTGTATGCATGTATGTATGCTTATGCATGTATGTATGTGTGTGCATGTATGTATATGTCTTTATATGTATGCATGCATTTATGTGTGTATGTATGTTTATTATGATGTAGTCAAACCTTGCTGCTCTGTCACTTTGTTAAGTAACACAATTATTTTGTTATGAGAGTCCATAGCTCACACCTCCTTTACATGTCTCACAAATACTCTGTATCATCAGCAGTTGTGGTTGCCTTGCAGTGTATTAAGTCTCTTGAAATATGTTCCTCTTAACGGCAGTGGTGTAGTTGTGACCCAAATCTGACCATCTCCCCTCCAAGTACACCAGATTGTGAATCCCACTGTACTCTTGTCTTACGCCATCAACTCTCAGGTCTGAGTGAGGCACACAGATCATTTGGCATCACCATGTGCTTGGTGAGTTCACTCAGCCGCACACCCTCAAGGCTCATCCTTGGACTGCAGATTTCAGGTCTCACTGTTCTGACAACCATGTAGTATCACTGTACATGTGTCATGTGCACCTTACCCACTTATCTCCTGATGCTCTTCTCTCTTTAATGTTAGTGCCATGGGTTACAGTAACCCATCACTAGATGTGTCCAGACAGAGGAAATGCAGACCTGGGAGAGACAAGTCCATGTCCTTGTTGACTGAGCACTGTATAGCAGCCAGGATACAAAGCCAATCAGACCCTGTGAGCATCCATTCTAATTGGAATGGAGTGTCATTGGAGTGGAGTATCATAGCCTGGGGTCATGATTGCCTGGAGCTCTTCGATGTTAAACTTTCTTTACAGACTCAGCCATCTATCTGTGCATCTTCTTCTGTAACTGTCAGGTCTTCTGCCCACAATTTAACTCTGTTGCTCAACTTGATGCTATTGATATGTTTCAATTCCTCTTATATTTTCATCACTAACCCCTGTCAGATCCATCCTTTGTGGCTGTTTTCTAACTGACATCTTTCTCTCACTGTGTTGGTTGTTTCTGTGATTCTGAAGCTTTCTTAGTCTGATTTGTATTTGCCTATTTTTTATTTTATTCCATTATCTGTATTGTTAAGCTTTTAATAAAAAAATGCGCAATCACTGGTTTGGAAAGAAGTGCACAAGTGCACCGGGGGAAGTGATTTATCCTAATGTTCATCTTGAGGTCTGGCCTTTCGTCTTCAGTCCATTTTAACAAGGAATGAAGGTCTCGTGTGATTCATACTGCATATGAACAAGGCTTCCCCCGGCACCATCCAGTGACGACTTGTCCTTCCCCATGGTGTGTTCTCGCAGATATTTGTTACTGCACGTCAGTCCACCAGCAGCCTGTGACTTTGTCTCTGCACTTGCTGTTCTCTTTCAGCGATATATGTGCATCTGTTTTTATGGTGACACATGACATTTGGCTTTCAGAAAACTCTTTCCATGTATTGACTCTCAACTCCCCGGGGATTATTAAAAATTATTCACAATTCAAAGTTTCACTTATTAGTTCAAATCTTACCACTAACATCGTCAGTTCTTTTGCCTGAAGTGCCAGGCTCCCTTCGTTCATTATACAAGTGAGCAGCTTCTTTCAGTGGCTCTTTGTGGTGGAAATGCGCTTCCCCAGACAGCGGCTTCTGAGGCTCATGGCACAGTCAGACAGTCCTTATCTGGGTGCAGAGCACCGAGTCTCTGTGCATGTGTAATCCCATGTAACACAGAACACTGATAAGACACTGAGACACAATTGATAATTGTACTGTATTCTAAAGAACATTTTTCAATTTTTAGTGAGACTAGCATTCAGGTTTACTGTGGGTACTGGTGTGAACCTGATGTTTACCTCTGACCCCACACAGGTGAGAATATCCAGATAAACATCTATGTACATGGTTGGACTGTGTTTAATTAAGACTAGAAGGAGCTTTAGCAATTGGATAATTTATTAATTTTCACAAGAAAGCCATACTGATTACCAAGAGAAGATGGAAATGCTGGGTGCTAGACAGTAAGTTAAAAAATGATTTTATTTCAGGCAGTTTAGAATTAGAGCTGGTTCGTGTTAGACGAGATGGCTGAATTTGCTGGGCATGGACCTGCCGAAGAACTAAGGCAGCTAGACAGTGTATTAATGGGGGAGGTGTAACAGTCCGGCTTTTCTGAATTTTAGTGACTGACAGATGTAGAATCCTAATTCAGGACAGGATAATTGGCAAATGACTGAGGCCAATGTAGATTTGAATGTTCCTTAAAGTTCCATAAAATAGAATATGATATTTCCATATTTGCAGAGTCATTTCAAGACAAAGGTTCTCTGTGTAGTTCTGGCTGTTCTGGAACTCACTCTGAATACCAGGTTGGCCTAGAACTTTTCAAGATCTGCCTGCCTCTGCCTCCTGGGTGCTGGGATTAAAGGTGTGCGCCATGACCACCCATGATGGTATTTCCTAATGCCAGACTTTCAGTAGTCTGTATAAGAGCATCCCACAGAAGGAGAGTGGGATACAGAAGACAAGGGGAAATTAATTATTACATCAATATCCATTATAAGATAGACACACATGAGACAGAAGGTTGATTTAGTAGGTTAAAGTCCTTGCTCCTTACCCCATAACCTGAATTAGATCCCATGGATGGTAAAGAGAACCAGCTCCAAGCTTATCTTCTGACTCCTACACACACTGTGGCTCCCCCAACTAATAATAATAATTCAATAATAACAATGATAATACATATGTAATGATCTATTAGCAATATGCTCCTACTGTACTAAGGGTGGACTCCCCCCCTCCACACATGACAGATTAGACAATGAAGTCAATGTGGAAAAATAGGGATCTGATTGGCAGATAATTTGCATAAGGCCAAAACCTGGCTCTAGATCTTCTTTACAAATTTAAGAAACACTGAGTGAAAATCAAAGAAGTTTCTGGTTTAAGGAGATGTCGGGAGCCACTTAGGAACATGCTGGTGTGACTGCAGCATAGGCATTAGTTCCCAGCAGCTCTCACCCCTGCTACTTGTTTTAAGAATGACATATTCTTTCTCACTTTTGTAGACAGAGGATTCTAACTGTGTAAAGCATTTCCGTTGTTCTAAAGGTTTCCACACCAATGAAGGAGAAAAGTGACAGGGTTGCACCTGGGTGCTGCTCCAGGGCCAGGGATGCAGGGATCTGACAGTCTTGCTAAGGGCAATTGTTCATCATAACCTCTTCCGGTCTTATTAAACTCGAGCAGGAGTGACTTCTGTGCTTCTGGTTTACACACTCAGTTTTCAAAAGGAATTACTTGTTTTTATTTTACATCTGTAAGTATCTTGCCTCCGCATATGTGTTTGCAAAAAGTGCATGTGGTACATATGGAGGCCAGAGAGGGTAAAAGATCCCCTAGATCAGGAGTTATAGGTGATTGTGAACCTCCATGAGGAACCTGGGGGCTGACCAAAGGTTCTCTGTGAGAGTAGCAAGTAACAGCTAAGCCACCTCTGCAGGCCTAGGACTCCGTACACGTTTTTATTAGATTATATTTACTCGTGTGTGTGTGTGTGTGTGTGTGTATGTGTGTGTGTGTGTGTATCTGTCTCTGTCTCTTTCTCTTTCTGTCTCTCTCTCTCCATCCATATGTATCTCTGTCTGTATATCAGTGGGCAATTTTCAGGTGTCACTCACTCCTTTTTCTTTACATCATGTGGGTTCCAAGTATTGAATTCAGGTCACTAGTCTTGGCAACAAATACCTTTACCCACTGAGACATCTCAATGTCTGCTGACTCATTTCTTAAATGTCCTTTTCAGAACACACTTTGAACAAGTTGTTTATACTGCCCGCTTGTGTTCTGTCTACCTCCAATGTCATTCCTACCAGACCTGAACAATGAAAGAGCTCTGATGAAATTGTTCTCACCTAGGCGGCCATGATGGCCACACCATTCATCACGTTGGCATTGCAGATGCTTGTCGTATTTAAGCTCCTCAAAGTCTATAGCCCTAGTCATTCACGTCTGTCAAATGTCTCGTCACTCAGCTTCCATGTCACTGAAACCTGTGACTCTTTATTTTTTAGACTAGCTCCCCACTCCCAGCTTCTCTCCCTCTTCCCACACCATGAACATGGTAAATTATGGAAGTGAAATTCTGGTAGCCAGTTTGTGGGAAGAGATTCCCAGGGGCTTTCCTGGGGGAATTCTCTCTCTGTACCTTGAGAAGCTCCTGTCAGTGTTTTTCAGTGGCTCTCCAGACTGTCGCAGGGAACCTGACTAAGGGGCATTTCAGGAAAACTGTAGCTTAACCTACAGGGGATCGTTTCTTCTTTGGAAAGCATTAGGCAGTGGTTAAAATACTTGATATTGTCTCTAGTCATCTGTGGCCGAGATTGTCTCTACTCATTAAGAAATCGGAACCGCTAGAGCTGTAAGCGATCAGAACCACTGAAGAGAGGATACTGCTTTAGAGATGGGACATGGTTTCAAACGTTACAAGTGAGTTAGAATGACTGTAGCATCCACTCATCCCCTGGAGAACGTCTGACTACAGGGGCAGTCACAGGATAGAGAAGGGGGCTGAGGACGGGAGCGAGGCCCAGGCTTTGAGTGCTACAAGGACTTTGCAGCCTCAGTTGGAGAAGATAGCAAGATGAGCAGTGATTGGCAGTCTGCTGACATGACAGATGTCAGTGGCAGAGATGTCACGGAGTGGAAATTACCCACTTCCCAGCCTCCGCCAAGGGCTGACCCCAAGCTTCAGCCTGAGACTCCAGCAGGGCCTATGAGCCTCACAAAGACGTCTCAAATGAACACTGAGTTGAACTTGAAGATGGAAGTTTGGCCGTGGAAATTCGCCTCACAGACAATACTTCTCATCCCCTCTCCCCACTCCATGAAACTGTCACGGTTCCAAACAGATCGCTGCTCCCAATACATCATTTACACTAAAAAAATGGTTGTAACCGCTTTGTACATGATAACACCTCTGAATTTTCCAGAGAATCCTCAGAAATTTACTTCATTTCATGTTCTGGAGAAGCTGTATGTCTTTAAATTTAAAAGTATATTAAATATTGTCCTGATTATTTTAAATTTATAGCAATTTTCAGATTGTGACATTTTTACTAGAGGTAGTATATAAAATGAGGCCCGTACTTTATCCGTTGCTTTAATGATAGTTTTAAGTGTGATTATGTCAAACTGTGTAATAGTGGAGCTTTGAACCATACTTGCCACTAAATGTTACTGAACTGCTTCTGTTTCTCTGTCAGAGTGATTGTTTTTCCTCAGTAGGAGCCACTCAGAGTCCTGCTATTGCTACAAAAAGTTGAGTCATTGTCTATTTTTTAAGATAGTGTATTAAATCACCCACTAAAACCATTAAAATAGCTGCTCATGTTTGTGTCTATGTGGGCCAGGGCTGCCAGTGTTGCAAAGCCAGCTTACTGTTTTATTACTCTGCATAATAAAAGACAGAAGTTATCTTTCCATTCGGGTCAGAATTAGTTGGAAGTAAGTAATGAATCGTTAGTGTCCTGAGCCCAGGGCCGGGCAAACTGAGAGCACCACTTGACCTCTGACTTACTGAGAAATGAAGGATGTGGGAGAGGAGTTTTTCTTTGTGGGCTAAGATAGCTTTGGACAGGAGGGTCAATCTGGCTTTCCAAGAACTTGGGTCAAACCAGCACAGATGGCTGATGCAATAGAGATGGCCATCCCTGTGTCCTCTGCTCTGTGTATAAGCACAGACAGCTGATGCGTTAGAGGTGGCCATCCCTGTGTCCTCTGCTCTGCGTATCTGTGGGAGTCCATCGATGCCTTTATACCCATGAAGAATATTTGTCACCGAGCATCCAAGATACACATTAGACACACTAAATAGATCCTCTTTGTCTAAGAACGGTGGTGAACGCTGGATTGGGGGGTGGTGCTGGGGGTGAGCTGTAGCAACACAGGGAAGAGTGATTGTGTGGGACCGGACTTTGGCACACTTGCTTGGGGTTAACTTCATCGCGTTACACACTTACTTCTTAGGGCATTTGATCCTCCTATCTTAGAGATTGTCTGAAGGAGACACCCCAAGCAGACCCCTGGAGGTCACCAGCCAGGCTTCCTAGCCTCCTAACTCCAGTCTAAATATGAAAGTCTATCTCAAAAACTCAAAAGTGGATAGCAACTGAGAAACAAAGCTGAAATTGACCTCTGATCTCCACACCTCTTAAATATGAATGGGCACCCATAAACACACACACACACACACACACACACACACACACACAAATGAAAAGTATTTTTAAAAAGTGCTCTAAACACATTCTTATTGGTTGATATAACATGAGACAAAGACAAAATGTAAATAACTGGAGAAATAAAACCCAATTTAAATTTTATCTTTTTAAATTTGGGATTTCCTAAAGTCAATTTTTTCATTCTCCATTAATGAACTTGATATACATTTCAATTTTTTTGTGGGGGGGCTCTCTATTGTTTTTGATATTAGGTACGGAGGCACACTGCATGGTAAAGTTTTATAGTCAGCAGAATTTGAGGTTTATTTCTTTATGTATTTTATATATACATGAGTACTCTGTTTTCACATACATCTACGTGCCCCAAGAGGGCTTTGGATCCCATTATAGATAGTCCTAAGCCACCATATGGTTGCTGGGATTTGAACTCATGAACTTCTAGGGGAGCAATCAGTGCTCTTAACCTTTGAGCCATCTCTCCAGTTTCCTGGTGAACATATTTAAAAATGAGAGTAGCTTGTTCAAAGCCCTACCTGCCGCGGGAACTTCAGGCTGAAGCCCAGGCTCTTTGAGCCTTGTGCCTTTGTCTGATTAAGGGAGGACAGTGCAGCCTTTCGTGAGGCTTGGGAGGGGAAGGTGCTGCGCACAGCAGTATAGACTGGGCTTGAAGGTTGCTGGGCCCACAGTTGAGGCTCCTGCATTCGACTATTTACTCTTTGTGTGGTCCAGAAGGCAGTGATTTCACAAAAATGTAGACAACTACTGGTCAAGGAAATAGCTACTGTTCACAAGGGGATGGTGGTGACACGTCTAAAGACACTGTGTGGACGGGAATAAACCGAGCATTTAAATGTAAGGGAATTAGTAAGGATGCACATCAGAGCACCTCCGTGGTGATTTTCTTCATTACTTGAAATCTAGCACACACACACACACACACACACACACACACACACACACACACACACACAAAAATACAATTTAAATAACAGCAAATGTCCAGTGAGCTAGAAGGAAAAGCTCAGAACAGAAAGGATTTTAACTAAGAGAGGGAAATGACTCCTGGTTTTGAAATATTATTTTTTGCAGACATTTACTTTAGGTAATTAACAAAATTTGTCTTGTATTTTTTGTAATGCAAACCCAGATGGGCATTCTTTAGTTCATAGTGTGTTTGGATACCTGTTTGACACTGAAGCCATTTTTCAGTTATATTCCACCTAGGGGTTGCTATGAACTACTGAAAGGGACATTGAGTTTTCAGCAACTATGTCATAAAGGAGACTTCAGGCCATGTTCAGGCTGTAAGGACCTTTGCTTTAATTTAATCACTTATAGGGAACATTTCCTAATGGTAACCTTCAAACACCCTCGCCTGTTGGCTGCACACTGCAGTTTCTGAGTTGTATTTCTATGAAGAATTCTGGTGGAAAGTGCCCATTCTGTTTACTGTTGTCTCACTCCCATGCTCTTTTTTGGTGCTGTAGTGGAAGAAATGAAGCAAGAGTCTTCTTTTTTATTTGTTTATTTTGTTGTCAGAACAACATCTCTCGAAATAAAAATGTTACGTTTGCAGTGACCCTGAAGGCAGAGCTGGACGCCTACTGTCCTGAACAGTCTTTATGGCTGACTTGACACAACCTGGAGTGACCAGGGTAAAGGGAACCTTTCCTAAAGAACTTATGAGATTGGCCTATGGGCCTGTCTGGAGGGCACTGTCTTGGTTGATGATTGATGTGGGGGGGGGGCGGGGGGCAGCCCACTGTGGGTGGCACCATCCCTAGGCAGAAGGTCTTGGGGTATGTAAGAAAGTCAGCTAGCTGAGGATGAGCCAGGAAGCAAGGGAGTAGGTACTTTTTCTCCATAGCTTCTGTTTGAATTCCTGCTATGATTCACTCAGGATCCTTCACTCAATAATGGACTGGGATCTGGAAGTGTAAGATGAATAAACCTTTCCCTCTCAATGCTGCTTTTGCTTATGGTGTTTTATCACGCCAATAAAAAAGGAACTGATGTACCCCATTCACCCAGAGGTTATGAGCAACCATGACCACGGGAGCACATCGTTTTGGATAGACTTGGATTCAAGTTCATTTGTTTCCAAAGCTTTTGCTTTCTAATACATCCCTCTGCTCTTAATTACTATACATCATCTTAAGTCATCACATGACAATGAGATGAAAAGATGAAGCTTCAAGGAATATGATTGACAGCACTCAGGCTGGCCCGTGTTGTAAATCCAACTTCCCATTTCCTTTGTAGTTGAGTGAAGATTCGCCCTTTTTTTAAGTCAGAAAATATATTCAAGCAACATTTCTGTGAAAGAGTTAATAGTGCTCACTTTCAGAGAACGTGAATATATCACATTCAATGAAGCATTAATTAGTTGCAAAGGGAAGTATAAAGTATAAATCAACATGATGAGGGAGGCTGGCCAGCTCAAGGCTTGCCTGGGCTTCAAAGGGAGACAAAGAAAAACAAAGCGAGAAGAGGAAGGACATGCTTAGGGAACAGAAAACGTGTCTTTTCTCTGGGTCGCATTTATAGTTAGCTAAATTAAATTTGGATGTGAAGCTGACTTTGAAGGGGCCGTCTCTAATCAAATCTCAGACATGAATGAGTTGGTTTTTGCTTTCTAGTAGTGGCTGTGGGGAAGGAAAATTCACCTTCTGTAGGCTAACTGTTAATGAATACAGACCTGTTAGCGGTGGAAGAGATGATAAGGAGCCTAAATGTAAATGGGATTTGTATCATGCAGACACGTTGCAGAGGCACATGCCCATCACACCACCAAAGGCCTGTGGCAACAAACCCAGACACTGTGAAGACACAAACATGTAGCTGTAGAGAGGCCTGCCTGTGGATGATTGGTCAGTAGCTTTTGGGTGTGCTTGGTAGGCATGGCAGCAGGAAGCACAGAGTGTAATGGAATGCTCGCCTCACTGCGACCAAGAAATGGACAGAAGGAAGAGGGGACCACTTCTGCTCACAGTGACCAGGGAACAAAACAAGGGATGAGGAGACCACTTCCCCTCACAGTGACCACTGAACAAAGACGGGGATGAGGGGACCACTTCCCCTCACAGTGACCAGGGAACAAAGACAGGGATGAGGAGACCACTTCCCCTCACAGTGACCAGGGAACAAAGACAGGGATGAGGAGACCACTTCCCCTCACAGTGACCAGGGAACAAAGACAGGGATGAGGGGACCACTTCTGCTCACAGTGACCAGGGAACAAAACAAGGGATGAGGAGACCACTTCCCCTCACAGTGACCACTGAACAAAGACGGGGATGAGGGGACCACTTCCCCTCACAGTGACCACTGAACAAAGACGGGGATGAGGGGACCACTTCCCCTCACAGTGACCAGGGAACAAAGACAGGGATGAGGAGACCACTTCCCCTCACAGTGACCAGGGAACAAAGCAAGGGATGAGGGGACCACTTCTGCTCACAGTGACCAGGGAACAAAACAAGGGATGAGGAGACCACTTCCCCTCACAGTGACCAGGGAACAAAGCAAGGGATGAGGAGACCACTTCCCCTCATAGTGATAAGGAAATAAAGACAGGGATAAGGGACCACTTCCCCTATAGTGATAAAGAAATAAAGACAGGGTAGAGGGGGCCACTTACCCTCATAGTGATCAGGGAACAAACAGAGAGAAGAGGTGGGCCTATTTCCCCACATTCCCTTAGGACACTCAGTCAATACCTGAGACCCCCTACTGGGCTTATTTCTTACACTTTCCTCTATTTTCTCATATTCTCGAGCTGAGAACCAAGAATTAGATAGTTGGCTTCAGACCTGGGAAATCTCGACGAGAAATAAAGACTGTCTGAGGCTATGCAGAGTAATGAGGAAAGGAAGTGTTGGTATCTTTTTGGATCTGGGCAGGGATGCCTTTGTGCAGTCCATAACTTATCACTTGGTTCCTTTTGGAAGTTTGTTCCATATTGCTGCTTTGAGATAAAAGGTTAGCACAGCCATGGGAGTCAACTGAAACAGATTTCATCCTCTCAGCCTTTAGACAAAGCCAACGTCGAAGAGCTCCCTTTGGTTTTTTCAGCAGAGGGTGGAAACCACTTAGCATTTCCAGTTTCATAGTGAGATGGAAGACAGAGACAGGAAGATACTGGCTGTACTCCCAACCCTGGCCTTTGGTTAGAGTCTGCTTGTCTGTAAGCAATAGCCAGAGACTTCAAAACCAGAGGGGTTGCATTAGAGTCTTATTCTCATTTTTATTGTGAACAGTTTGCTGTGACCTCCTGGTCCTCAATCTCACCCCATTGTTCACTCCCTGGAATACTGTTGAGTACTGTGGCATCAATCAGCCCTACTTCAAATCCATACCTGCAGCATATGGACCTTAGTCTGTTGTCAGAAAACCTAGAAGACTGCACATTGAGCGGTGTTTCCAGTTGATTTCACTGACTCATTATTTATCCCACAGAAGCTTTTACTGTTTATGGTAGAACTTGACCCAAGTGGGAAGAGGGACCTTTCCTGAGGAACTATCTGTAGCATGAATCTTAAAAGTTCTTATCAATAAAATCAAACCTGAGGCCAGTTATTGGGGTGAATGCTGGAAGATCAGAGAAGCAGAACAAGCCACAGCTACCTCACCTTGCCGATTATGCACTGATCCTGTTTCCTCAGACTGGATGCCTCTGAGTCCTCATCCAGAATGAATCTCAGCTGAACTGTTGCTCGAAAGCCTGAAAGCTTAACCAGCCAAATCTTTGTAGTTTCTGGTCCTCATGCCTTATGTATCTTTTTGCTTTCTGCCATAGCTCCCTGGGATTAAAGGCTCACTTTCTGGGATTAAGGGCATGAGTCATCATGCCTGGCTGTTTCCAATGTGGCCTTGAACTTACAGAAATCCAGAGGCATTTCTGCCTCTGGAATGCTAGGATTAAAGGCATGTGCTACCACTGCCTATCCTCTATGTTTAATATTGTGGCTGTTCTCTTCTCTGACCCCAGATAAGTTTATTAGCATGCACAATATTTTGGGGAACACAATACCACCACAACTACCTTCATCAGATTGGCCCTTGGGTATATCTGTGGGTCATTTTCTTAATTGCTAACCTATATAGTAGGGCCCAGCCCACTGTGGGAGGTGCTAACCCCTAGCCAGGCCATCCTGGCTTGTATAAAAAAGGCAGCTGAGCAAGCAGGAGGGAGCAAGCCAGTCAGCATTTTTCCTACATGGCCTCTGCTTCAGGTACTGCTGACCTGCCTCAGTGATGACCTGTTCCTGCAAGTGTAAACCAAATAAACCCTTTCTCCCCAAGTTGCTTTTATTTGATATCACAGAAGCAGAAAGCAACCTAAGGCAGTGTTAGATTTAGAGAGGGATTTCTTGGATTATTTGACCTGTGTGAAATGAAATTGATTTCTTGGTCTCCATAATGTGACATCTGCTAGAAGATGCCTATCTTTGTTCTTTCTTGTTTTTCAATAATTTAATATGGAGCATCATTATGTAATTAAGCGGACACCAGCTTCATTAAGAGGTTCTCTTCTGCACCCAGGTCTAGGCTGCAGTCACTTCAAATGCCTGTCTTTCCTTCTTGCTTGGGTGCAGGCTCACTCTGTGTTACTGTGATCACTGCCTTTTTCCTTTCCTTCCTGTTTTAAACCAGATCCACCCCGTGCGACTATAATCTCTTCTCTCCAGAAACTCTTCTCCCCCATAGGCCCTGGCCATTTGACTACTTAGATATCATATTTGTAGAGCTCACTCAGGAAATGCAATTACTCACTGTTTTTTAACATCATTTCTAGTTATACTATTAGTTAGTAAGCAGTTACTATGCACTTATTGAACAAGATCATTGAGCAATAATATGTTACTCTTCTTGAGACAATAAAAACTAGCATTCAGTAACAACAGATGGCTACTTATGCTCTTTCATTCAAACTTAAAATGATGCTTAGAAATAAGTTCTGTTGCTGGCACCATCTTGCAGATGGTGAAATGGAGACACAGAGAGAAAAAAGTAACTGCTTTGAGCATACTCTAGAAAGGGGAGGGGCTAGGCTTGAGCCGTCACTCTAGACAACTGCACATTCCGACTGCAGTTTTTTGTTTTTTGTTTTTAATAACTATGTCAGGAAAATGCTTAGCTGCTATTTTCTTTGTATTTGTCACATATTGCTATTGCTTTTTATTTGTATGTGTTTGTAGCATAGATTACAAATATCACTTGAAGTTCTTTTAGAATGAGCTACAAACAAAAATGATTTAAACATGGAAGTATGATTTTAGTCAAGTGAATGAGGAACGCAATTGCTAAAATCCTGACTTCTGAAACTTAACAAAATACTTTTCTCCAATTTTTTAAATCAAGGCCTCTTATTCTTTAATCTATATGTTTTTAGTAGATATATTCAATTTAAACAAAGCAAAATTTAAAGTTTAGAAAAATATTTGTCTTTTGTGTGCAAATGTTTTAATTTGATTCATTCTCAAATGTTACTATACATGAGAATCCCTTACGTGGACATCCATTTATAGTGTAAATAATTCTCAAAAGTTTAAGGAAAATCCTTGGGGGGAAAACATGTGAATCAGAACTTAAGCAGTGATGATGAAATAGCACCCAGGGCATCTTAGCAAAGATCCTCTTAGGAAAGGACTCCTGCTTCTTAAACAGGAGGGAAGCACACATTTGCATATTCGGAAGAGCGGCTCAGAGAGCAGCCAGCCTGGCTCTGAAACAGCATTTGGGGTAGAAATGGAAGCGGTTGGTGTGCCAATAACACCTGCACCAGTGGTGTGGGGCAGCAGCAACAACAGCTGCACCAGTGGTGTGGGACAACAGCAACAGCTGCACAGCTGTGTGGCAGAGGAATTCCAGTGGTGCCGGAGCAGTAATGACTCTCAGAGCTACTGCAGAAGGGGCAGCTCCAGTCCCATTGGGGATGTGGCAGCAGCAATTGCAGCAGGTGCTCCAGCACATGAAGAACAGCCAAAGCAGAAGCCCTGCGGCCTGGAGCAGCGCCTGCAGAAGCTTCCACAGGGAGGCAGGCAGGAAGCTTAACCATGGCAGGAGCATAGGGAGCCTGAGCATGAAGATATCAATGGGAAGTTGCTTTTTCTGATGTAAATGCTGTTCACAACTCCCGCATTATTTCAGTGTTAGCTGATGAGCTATTACAAGTGTCTGTTGTCACAATTGTTTTTGATGTCTAAGACGAGCTTAGCTGATGAAAGGAGAGAAGAAGAGGTGAGGAGATTGCTTTGTTTCAAATACCAGGCCCTGTAAGCCGCCCAAGGTAAGCATGTAAGATGGACTGAAATCAGAGCTTTTCTTAGCACTCATTAAAAATGCCACTTTAACTCCTTTCGGAACGAGTTAATGTATGCAAATGGTTTCACTGTGTGGGATGTACGAATTGTTTTAAAAAGCACATGAGGTGCCCTGAGAAAGTCACTATCTGGATTTTTTCTATGATTACAATTGGAAATGGACGTGGTAGATGGAGGACTGAACTAGCAAAACCATGAGAAGACAGTAAGGTCTTTTCAAAAGGAAGTTGGTTGATGATAGACGAGAACTTAATAAGATCTTATCAGAATCGATCACATCCTCAGATGTGTTTTAAAATCTGTACCAATGTGTTGTTAAGGCTTTGGATTCCCTTATGTTCTTCCCTATCTAAAGAATACCCACATTTACATACAAGAATATAGTAGCCTGCAACCGTCGATGCACAAGCAGTAGTTTTTTAATGTAAAGTCTGTGTGCGCAGGGGGAAAGAACTCTTGAGGAGAAGCAGAATTCAGCATAATTGAAACGCGGTTAGCCATCTGGAGCACTCGGTGCAATACAAAGACATTTGGTGTTTTAAGTAGAGGATTTAGAATTAAAGCTGAGTTCTTTTGTGTGTAATTGAAGCCGACATCCTCAGCACTTGGTGCGAGCATCCAGTTGAGGCCTGTGAAAGTACCAACCACCCTCTCTAAAACTGGAAGTCCGAACTAATACCACACCTAGAGCTGGTGGAGGGTTCTGGTGTCACCCTTGAAGGTCTAAGATGCAGGGGTGATGGATGCTGATGCACCGTTGTTTAATTTACACCAGTGACCCCTGAATGCCAAGAGGATGCCTGGAGAAGGCTGTCAGTTGCTGCGGGCTAAACTGGGTGATGACCTCAAAGACAACTCTCAGGCCCAATAAATATCTCTGCAGGGAGAAGGTGGACGCACCCCAGAGATGTGGTGGAGAGTCTCTGACCATGGATTTTCTCTCTCTCTCTCTCTCTCTCTCTCTCTCTCTCTCTCTCTCTCTCTCTCTCTCTTTTGGTTTTTCAAGACAGGGTTTCTCCGTGTAGCTTTGCACCTTCCCTGGATCTCGCTCTGTAGACCAGGCTGGCCTCAAACTCACAAAGATCCACCTGCCTCTGCCTCCTGAGTGCTGGGATTAAAGGCGTATGCCACCACTGCTCAGCTGGATTCTTTCTTTTCTATGTTATTCAGTGTACAATAGCAGAAACAATTTACCACCACTCCTGCCTCAAAAGAGAGAAAGGTAGAAATTTTCTTCTGCATCGGGCCACCTCCTGACAAAATGCACCTAGAGGGAAAGAGATCTCCAGGCTTCCCAAGGGAATCACAAAGGTCAACATTAGAGGTGTTACTGGGTATGTAGGGCCTGATGAAGAAGCAGCTGGAACAGGGCCACCAATGGTAAGTCACACGCCCTGCAGAGGGCAGAGCCTTCTGTAGATGCTGGGGCCCATTAAGGGCCTGGAGCTCATCAGGTTTCCTTCCTTCCTTCCTTCCTTCCTTCCTTCCTTCCTTCCTTCCTTCCTTCCTTTCTTTCTTTCTCTTTTTTAATTACACTTATTTATGGTGTGTGTGTGTGTGTGTGTGTGTGTGTGTGTGTGTGTGTGTGTGTTGTTTGCTCACACATGTTCATACCACATCACTCTTCTTCCACTGTGTTGAACTCAAGGATGGAACTCAGGGAGTCAGACTTCATGGCCATTGCTTCTCCTGGCTGAGGCATCTTCCTGGCCTTACACTAGTCCTTCCAAAGCAAAAGGAAATTGTTATCCTGTAGTCCCCACCAGGTAGAGGCAGGTGTTCTGGTTGATTTTTCAGGATAACAGTAGTAGGCTCTGATAGAGCCGTGGGTGTGGGCTGCCTTCCTGAGGTGTGAAGTGTTGTGTTGGTCCTGTGGTCTGACTCTGTGATGTTGAGGACATCATCACCTGGAAAAGATTCACATACAGAGTTTGTGACCACCCCCATCAGAATCAGAGCAGCCACTATTACTGTAGGAGGCTGAGATGACGTGTGTGGAGGCTCGGGCTTTGTTTTTTGCTATCTGCTCTTTCCTTGAGATGATCGCACTATGTAGCCCAGGCTTGAACTTGCAGCGGTGGCTCATCTTCATTTTAAGAGGTCGGGGACTACAGGACAGAGTTACCACACACAGCTTAGAAACCTCTCCAAAGCTCCTGGCCGCTCCCGGGCCTTGGAGTAAATGGGCTGATTGCGAATCTGAAGCTGGGTTTGGTGTGTTGAGAAAGTTCGCCTAGCGGATTGCTCCAAACCGCGCTGTTCCGTGGAAGGCAAAGTAGAAGCTCCGGCATTGAGCAAGTCCAGGGCAGCTGCCTGAGTGGGGTCTAGCTCACTCCACCAGTGCCCGACCCGCTACATGCTTGTGGCCCTATAAAGGGCCCCCCACCATGAGCAGAAACACAATCTTCTGTCGTGGAGAAGCTATGGATATGACCCAAAGCAGATGCCGCAGCACCGAGGGGGTATCTGAAAAGACTGTGGTGACAGGAATCTGAGATTCAGGAGGCAATTTGGGCAGAGAAGACGGAATCAGCAGGAGGCTCCTCGGAGATGGCCAAGGTGAATAGCTATTGCTTATGTTATAGATCAGCTAAAGATGGTATCCAAAAGTACATGCATCTGGGTCTTGTTGACAAAGAAATAAATTCAGAATGCACGTTGAGAAATAAATGTGTGAGTGTGGAGTGAGTTCACACAATTTTAAAATAAAATTGATGGGGCTGGAAAGATGACTCACTGGTTAAGAGAACTTGCTGCTCCTCCAGAGGACCTGGGTTCAGTTCCCGGCACCCATTTCAGGCAGCTCACAACTGCCTGTAACTCCAGCCACAGGGAATTGAATGTCCTCTTCTGGCCTCTGACACACTGCACACTAGTGCATGAACCCTCACACATACTCACATAATCTTTGAAGTTAAAAAAAAATGAAATTGGTGCTTACCAATGTGGAGTTTATGAGCTGTGTCTGCATTAAGTGCTAAGTGTGGCTGATGTGTCAGAGCACGTAATACAGCAAAGGCCACCCTTCGCTGGTTCTTCTGAGTGCATGGAGACTGTCTTTGTTTCCTCTTATGTTTATTCAAGCATATTCTCTTTTTCAGTTTTGAATACTGGTGAGTGAAAATGATTCAGAAGTAAAGCACACTTCCAAATCTCCTGGCCACAAGGATCAAAATGATAATATCTCTGAAAATCAAAACAAGGAACTCTGGGATGGAAAAAAATCTCAGAAGGGTTTTCAACCGCTGTTTTCTATCAAACTCTACTTTGGCTTGGAATTTTAGAAAAAGCTCAGTTTCACATAGATGACAAAAATAATAAACATGTCCTCTCACTTATTACAAGTTCCCCTGGAATATAGACGTGTTTTCTATGCAACAGCACACACTGAATTTTCGGTAGGATCTTTCTAGTCCACTGACACATGGTTATTTGGATTTTGATGTAAAATAAATCCAGCCTCCTGAAACAGTTATATAGAGAAAGAGTAAAACCAATTACACTGTGTTATTGTTAATGTAGCATCAACAAGCAATATCGACTTACAGGGACCTTTTCTGTTGATATTAAGGCGCCTGGGGGATGCTGTGTACCTTTCTGTTACTTAGAAGTAACTTGTCTGCCAAAGTTGTCTGTGATTTCTTTAGAAACAGAGGCCAGGATTTTTTCTAGTTCCTGTGTCTTTCTGTTATAACCATATTTGTTTGTACTTTGCAATTATTATCTCATTTGATCCTTACTATTACCCTTCTTGTGAACAATTATCATCACTGTTTATAAATGAACAACCCAGGGTTCTACTAAGGACTGGACAGAGACGTGGACTCAGATATTTTCTTTCTTTCTTTCTTTTTTTTTTTTTTTTTTTTTGGTTTTTCGAGACAGGGTTTCTCTGTGTAGCTTTGTGCCTTTCCTGGGACTCACTTGGTAGCCCAGGCTGGCCTCAAACTCACAGAGATCCGCCTGCCTCTGCCTCCCAAGTGCTGGGATTAAAGGCGTGTGCCACCACTGCCCGGATCAGATATTTTCTTATAGCCAGTATTATTCTCCATCTACTATACTATAATATGTCAGCATCCACCTCAAAATCAACAAGGGACCACAGAGCACTGAACCTAGTCTCTCTTCTAACATAGGGGACTTCCCTTCTTCCTTTCTCACTTTCACTTTCTTCCCCCTCCCTCCTTCCCCCCTTCCCTCCCTCCCTCCCCGCTCCTTCCTGCTTTTCTCTCTTTCCTTCAATAGTTTTAACAAAACTAAACGAGTCCATGACAAAAACTCAGCCTGTGTGGGTTGCTCATGGCTGGGGATTCTTTCTAAGGTTATGGTACCAGTTCTCCAGACGCAGTTGACCATGGTGGCTAGTGTGTGTGACACATGACAGGGCACTAGAGGGTAAAGTTCATTCAAGAGGAGACAGGGTGCTGGCCAGAGTCTGGGCTTGGCAGCCCCCCACAGCAGACAAGTCTCCCAGCCACCCCTTAGACATCAGCACAGTATAAAAAAAGAGATGTATTCAAGGTGGTCACACTGGGGAGGAAAACCAAGTCTAGAGACTCTCCAGTCTATCCATAGGGTCCTGATGTGGAGCTTAGGCTTAAAGAGGTCAGGAGGTAACAGCCAACCCATCAAGGCATGGTCCTATCTGTCCTCACTGTCTGTACCTCAGTCTCTCCTGCGCTAACATGTTGTCATTCTGTGTGGACACCCTGCTGTGGAGACAAGCACTCTCTCTGGCGGACTCCAGCCTTCCTTCAGTCTCGACCTGCTCACGAGGAAAACTCTAGTTTATTGAAGTCCATTGTCTCACTACTTTTATATCGGGTGGGAAGGACATGGTGTTTTTTTAGAATATTCTCGACAAGATGCAGAGATTAGTGTCTTTCCAGAACCTACACCCAGAGCTCTCCTGTGCCAGTGGAGGGTTTAGAAGGAAGGACCATTCAAGTGTGGCTTTCCGAATAATAACGAGTGTTACCATCAGAGACCTAATTATCAAAACAAATCCCCCTAAACTGTAGTGTTAAAAGAGATGCTCAAACTCGGTGGGTGATGGGATTGCCCTGACATGAACAATATCTGACTACCTCAAGTGACCTTAGGTAGGTTCTGCTGTTCTCTGCCTACTGTCCAACACTGAAGACCTTCTCTGGGACATGCTGGTTGTTTTGGGGAATTGTGATAAACCATTTCATATTTATCCCCCGGGTTGTCATATATTTGTTTCAGGAGACAATGAAATTTTTCTTTGTAAGGAACCAAAAAATACTGTGATTAATTCCCCCCCCCGCCCTGCCCCCGGTAAAAAGCCCCAAGTTGGAGTAGTTACTGTAACAGAAAGTGGGAGAAAATCGTATTGCTACTTGTCAGTGCTGATTTGCACTAGATGCTGAGAGGATCATGGTTTCCTCGAAAACAATAATGGTATAAAAACCACGGGATGGGGAACCCCTGATACTCTCTTAGAACTCAAGTGGTTTCACAGCCATCTTCAGAACCATCCTTGAACTTCAGTTTCTAGGTGAGATGATTTTTCTGAAGTTGGTGCATTCCAGATGTGTACAACAGCATCAAAATCGTAAGCAGAGTGCATGTGTACACTCCAACTCAGAAGGCAGCAAGGGCCCCCAATTCCGTGATGGTATCCAACATTCAGGTCAGAGGTCCTCATCTCTTTGGCAGACTCTGGGACTTTAACACTATTGTGAAAACATTTCTTTGCATATGTGTGTGTGCGCGCGTGCCAAGGTCGGAGGTCACAGAGGTCAACTGGGAGTGTTATTCCTTAGGAGCCATCTACACTGATTTTTGAGACCTGGGGATCCCTGACTGAACTAGCCTGGCTGGTTAATGTGCTTCAGGGATGTGTCACCCCCCCACACCCACCCCCAGGTCTAGGGTTGCAGCTTCTGGAATGTTTTTATGTATAACTGGGAATCTGACTTGGGCCTTGGGTCTTTGTGCTTGCACAGCAGTTTTCTCCTTAACTCTAGAATCCTTCTAAAGCAAGACCCTGTTGGTTAACACCTCCTGTGACTAGAAGGGCTCCTAATAGGAGCTACAAAAGGCTGGGCTGGGTGGTGGCTCTTTAGGTGCCTTCCCTGAGCTTGAAAGAGTAATTTGTGTGAGGCTGACCCAAGCAGCACAGGTTCTGAGGGAACCATGAAGATTGTAATGATGATGTCCACACAGCGGGTGAGCGGAGTTGAATGGACTGAACAGGCTTCCTGTCATGCTAACCATCCAGAAACCCTGGCTTTGTTTGGCTGCTCACATCACATCACAAGATTGCAGGGGGCCCCGGATATAGAGTCAAGGCGATCTGAGGACTACGGATAGGAGACAGCTCAGACGGTGAAGTCCTGCCTCTGCAAGCATTAGGGCCCGAGTTTGTCCTTTATTTTCAAGGTGGTGTAAAACTTGGGGAGGCAGAGGCAGGCAGGTCCCTGGGGCTCACTGGCCAGTTAGCCTCCTTGGTAAGCTCCAGGTTGGTGAGAGACTGTGGTGGCTTGAATGAGCATGGTCCTCATGGGCTCACATATCTGAACCCTTCCTTCCCAGTTGGTGGAACTGTTTGGGAAGGATTAGGAGGTGGTGCCTTGTTGGAGGAGGTGTGATTCTGGGGGTGGCTTTGAGGTTGCAAACGCCCCCACCAATCCCAGTTTGTTCTCTCTGCCTCACGATTGTTGCCTTAATGTGTAAGCTCTCAGGTAACTGCTCCAGCAGCATGCCTGCCTGCCTGCCTGTCTGCTGCCATGCTCTCTGCCATAATGGTCATGGACTCTGTCTGAAACTGTAAGCAAGCCTCCAGTTAAATTCTTTCTTTCATAAGTTGCCTTGGTCATGCTGTCTCTTCACAGCAGTAGAAAAGAAACTAAGCCAGAGACCCTGTCAAAACCAAACCAAACCAAAACTGGACAGTGCTGATGTCTCAGGAATGGTACTGGAAGTTGTTCTCTGACCTGTACATGCATTCAAATACACATGCATGGAGTCAACTCCACCCCCACCCTACGGCACACACATAACAGAGCATCTGATGGTGGGTGAGGATACCCATTATCTTGTCTGTTTCTGTTACAAGAGTAGCTTTCACTGGAATTGAGACTGCAAAAAGACGGATCCCTGCAAGAATCACTGTAGACACAAAGCCTTCCTAATAGCCCATGGGGGAAACCCAAGCCAGGCGCTGTGGGAAGGGGCATTTTTAGGATGACTGAGTAAGAATAAAGCAGAGCCAAGGACACTATTAATGGCTTCTGATTCCACGCCCCGTGGCTTTAACAGAAGAGCTGTTTCTTCCCTGATAACCCCAGGGTGGATTCTGAAAGTGCGGCCCCTTCACTTCTCTACTTATTACTACAACAAAGAGCTCTTGGAGCATGGGGTCGGTCTGTTGAGCTAGGCAGGAAGAAGCAGTTTGCTGCCATCAGCCCTAGGATTTGCAGCTGGAACTGGTTGTGTGTGTGTGTGTGTGTGTGTGTGTGCGCGCGTGCGCGCGCGCACGTGCACACACATGTTATTTATTTATTGATTTATTTGTCTGTTTTCATTCAGGTTAATGTTTGGGCATGTATGGGTATCTGAGCTATTTTAGAAGCAGCAGAGCCTGGACTGTCCCTAGTTCTGAATCACTAGTTGCAACAACAGAGCATTGTTTCCTAACAGGCTTCTCTCATTCTGAGGTTAATTCCAACCAGACTCTAGGAAGAAATCCTGTCTGCTGTTCTGGGGCATCACTTAGGGTATTGAGGCTGCAGATCCAGGAACGACCCCTAAATATCAACCTGCACGTGTTCACCTCTGAAAAGCTCATCTGCTCTTGAGTGGGAAGCAGGAAGATTAACAGGGTTTCAAAAAGTGCTGAAAAAAAAAAGTTCCTGTTCTAGTCTCATTACCGTTGCTGTGATTAAACACCCTGACAAAAGACAATGGAGGGGGAAGAGGGTTTATTTTCGGGGCTTATTTAATAATTCCAGGCTGCAGCCTGTCACTGCAGGGAGGTTACAATGGCAGGGACACGAGACAGCTGGTCACGTCATATCCACCGTCAGGAGCTTGCTTGTGCTCAGTTCAATTTCTCCACTTCAGAGAGTTCAGAACCTCCTGCATAGGGAATTGCACTACTCCCAGTGGGTTGAGTTTCCCACGTGAATTAATTTAGTTGAGCATATCTCTGGTAGACATTCCTACAGATAATCCTTAGTCAAGACCCTCTTCCCAGGTGATACACACACACACACACACACACCATGCAGTACACAAAGAATGTGGTCTCAAATTAAAGAAGCAAAGGAATGCATGACATAAAAGCATATTGAGAGTCCGGGGTGGTAACTATAATCCCAGAGCTAGGGAAGTTGAGACTGGAAGATTAAGAGATCAGAGTTAGCTTGGGCTACACACCACGCCCATCTCAAAAAACAAAACAAATCAACAACAAGAACACCAGAAAACAAATTAAATTTTAGTTCTTTCCCATTTCAGAATGCAGTTTAAAAAAATGATAATTGAAGGCAGATCATAGGTTGTCTGGGAAACATGCTGCAGTATAGAATAATTCCTGCAAGATAACAAAAGAGATAGGAAGAGCAAGTGAAACAATGGACAACACATGTTAATGGCGTCAGGAGAACTCCTGAGTGCTCTCTGTGGCAGCCTGCCCATCAGAACTTGACAGGAGGTGCAGGCCACCTGGTGAGATCTCCCAGCAGCCTTTGCTTTCCTCCCTAACCCTAACCCTGACCCTAACCCTAACACTGACTTTATCCCAGGTGACATTCTAATCTCATGCTTCTCTCCTCAGATCTAGTCTCCAAATCTAGATCTAACACTCAAATGTACTGGTTGGGAACCCTCCCGGATTTCTGCTGCTCTCTCTCATGTTTCCCATGTTTAGGGAAGGATAAGAAGGTGGGCCAGGCATGTAGAGAGCAAAAGGATTGTGAGTATAGAACATTCAGGAAAGCAGCAGGTTTTTTCACCAACTGCCCAAATAGCAGTGCCTATAACACAAGTCAGCTATAAGCTTTTATTACATCTTTGGGTCTTATAATGGCTTTCAATTTAATGACTCCTGCCCAGCTTGGCATATACCAGAACAGCATGGTATTTGTTGACATCACTGATGAAACCTCAAATTTACATCTAAGAAAGATAAAACTGGAGATTTTGAATTTGCTAAGATAACTATTATATTTTACAATATGTGCATAGGATTTTAATATAGAATGTGTAATATTATTAAGTTTCTGGTTGGAAGAAATGTCTACACAGGAACTACACACATGTGTAAACTGATACCACAATGACTTCACAAGTCACACAGCTTGTGTAACAAATAACAACTAATGCAGATAATCTCTAACACATGGTCAGGTGGCTAAGTGAAAATTACCCTGAAGCCTAGAAGAGTCACTTCTTGCTCTTCTCAAGCAGCTCTGAAAGGTTAAGGGTCAAGGAAGAACCTGAAGAGACACGAGTCAGCAAAACTCTCTTCTTCCTTCATCGTGGGGTGTGGGCACATGTGCAGTTCAATGCCTGCTGTGTCGTCTGCAGGGCAGTTCAACTGGAGATGCAGTGAAAATGACCACAAAAAGAAGACATGGAGCACTGGGCGGTGGTGGCACACGCCTTTAATCCCAGCACTTGGGAGGCAGAGGCAGGCAGATCCCTGTGAGTTCAAGGCCAGCCTGGTCTACAGAGTGAGTTAAAAAAAAAAAAAAAGATGTGGAGCCTTGTGATGGTTAATCTACACTGCCGGCTTGACTGGATTAGGAATCTATTGGGGTGGGAAGCATCATCCCATGGACTGAGCACCACCCCAGCACTTGCCTCTCCCTGTTTCCCGACTGTGATGGAGATGTGACCAGCTGCCTCCAGCTCCTGCTTCTGTGTCTTCCCTGCTGTGATGGATGACACTCTCAAATTCTGAGGTGAAATAAACCCTTCCTCCTTTAAGTTGCTTGCATCAGGTGTTCTGTTCCAGCTGTGAGAGCAGTACCTCACAGAATACCTGGAGGTTTCTGCCCCCCTTAAAATGATTTTGCATTGTTTGAATTCCGTTTGAACAATAGAAATCCTTTGCTTCATCCATCCCTTCTGTGACTCCGGTTCACAGCACACCAGTTCCCTTCTTCTATTGTTTAAAATCAGTTCAACAGAGACCTAGTTCAAATTGTGTTTTGAGGAATCAGACTGACCTTTTAAAAATTAGATTTTACTTTTTAGCTACACAAGGGAAAATTTGAGCTTAGGATTTCAAAGGAAATGGCAGGCAGTCTGATTGCCTAACACACTCCCAAGGACTTTGTACCGAGACTGGTGGTCCTCTGTGAGAAGGGGCAGTGTCCCCCAGGCTGGCTGTGAGGAGGAGGAGGAGGAGGCTCAAAGTCTCCAGCCACTCTTTCTTTGAGAGTCTTTGCAGCCACGTGGCAGGTTTCCATTTCAGCTGTGAACTGTGAACTTGGAGCTTCACTTTCTGCCTCTAAAAGGAACACTGGGTTTTATGCCAGGGTGAGAAGAGGAGGGATGAGGAAAGACGCTGGGGAGAGGCAGGTCAGGTGCTGAGCAAGCAGTAGGGGTGGGTCAAGGCTCCATCTAGGAGTCACAGTGGCAGGACCAAGAGCAATGCAGTGGTGAGAGACCCGAGGGAACTGTAGTCTGATATACAGTTCCCTGATTAGCCTCAGGAGGGGCATTGGGCCAACATTCAGTATCCAGGACCCTTCTCCAGCTACAGTATTTCTTTGTTACTTGGCAAAGGAAGAAAAGTCTTCAACACCAAAGAAGCATCTCCATTCAGTCGGGTTGACGGGAGCATTTTGACGCACTTATAATTACAACGAGCATCCAGCATCTTCGTTCTCTATTTCTGTAGTATCCCCGGGTCTCACATCACATCACCGCCCAGGTGACAGCTGCACCATTGTGAATCCGGTCCTTTTAAGAGTGGAATGTTAGTCACTGCCAGTTCGGCAAACAGACCTTATAGCTGTGACCTAAAAGAGCTGTGAGTGTGGTGGGGACGCCCACTGGCTGACAACAGGGTTCTAACAGCCTGGCTACAATGGCTTCTTTTGTCTTCAGAAGCTTACAGAGAATCTGATATTCACAGTTTCTGTGCATTGATTTTGTTGAGAGGCAATCTCCATATGCAACCCAGAAGTTACTGAATGGATCTCAGTGGCACGAAGATTCAAGTCCATGAGCTCCAGGGCCCAGGGGAGCTCTAAGGTTTCCTGGAGCCCTCCAGACTGCTGTCTGTACATGCTGCTTGATAGCATCTGGTGGAGTCAGGATGAAGATGCAGCAGAGCTTAGGGGCTTTTTGTTGTTATTGTTTCCCTTTTATCGTTAAGAGACTCATTTGAAGCAGGAAACAGAGACACGGCAACATCGAAACTAATACACACTCTTTTGATGAGAAAACTGACCTGTCACCCATCTGACACAAACCCAATCAAAACTGGGCTGGACTAAGTTCACTAGCCATGGACATGGACATGGAGGGCTCAGAGTCACCATCCTGTGTAGAGATCTTCTGAAGGAATTTCCCTAGGACTCCTACTGTGAGAGAAAGAAAGGGCAAAGTGAGTTGGTCACTGGAAAGACATTTCACAGTCAGGCCAGTGATGATGGTCACCTTGATCAGGATGGGTCACCTTAGCTATGCACCTCTCCCCTGTTTACACTCAGACCTCACTGAACCTCTTTGTTCCTTCCCCCAATGTGACTTCAAGGAACAAATCCCCTTTTTCTGCTTTTCGTGATCAACTGTGTTTTTAATGGACTCATTGAGGACAGGTGACTTGTTGGGGCCAACTCCGATGGCCTGAACACAAAGCAGGAACGTGATTCAGAAAATGTTTTTAAATTTTACATTCTAATTGCATGTTTTTAAACATCTCTCTGAGAATTTGTTAAAAATAATAAAAGAATAAAATTTCTATGGGAGAATCATACTAGTCACACAAATTGGAAAATCCAGAATGTCAGCAACTTTTGAGGCACTGGGCAGTTTGGGGAATCCACTCATCTTTGCCCAACATTAGGTCCCATTTGTCGTACAAAAGACGCATTAATGTGAATCTGGAAATGTACTTAAAGCAATTATTGTAATTCAAAACACTGAATTTTTTCAACATTAGAAACACAAGGAATACTCCAGCCCTGCTTCGTGGGGTGTTCTGTACACACACTGCTTTTCTTTTGTTCCGTTCATGGCCTCCACTCCTGGGGAAGGAGGCTGGCTTTACTCACTGTTTTCTGTCCTTGTCCTTTTGCGTTTAAGTCAGACATTCGAGCATCATGGACACCTCTGCTACAGACTTCTCAACACCTGTTTCTTAGGTTTCACTCTTGTCCCACTAGGGGCTTGTGGGGTGATAGCCTGTCAGTAACGGCTTGTAGGCATGTGACAGGAAACTAGAGACCAGAGTGAACTACATCAAGGCTAACACATGAAAGAAGTCAGTTGGCCAAGAAAGCCCATTTCTGCTAGGTTTCATGTAAAAAGGGAGGGTGCCAGATATGACCATGTAAATGGCCTAACATGGGCTCTGCCTAGTAATTTACCTGGAGCTGAAATATCCCCTCCAGGAGAAGGGAGGCTCCTGAGATGCCACACATCTGGGAAATATGAAAACTAGAAGATTCATGAGGTCCTTCCCCTAGGTTACAGAAACGGTCAGCTGCGGCTGGACTTTGAGCATCTGAGCTTCTGGGAGCCACATCCCAACCTGTTGCTCTGCCTTCTGCTCTCCTTACAGCAGGGAAAGCCTCCATCTCTGAGCCAGGTGTTTGGCGCTGGATATGAAAAAGGAAATTTTCTAGCTTCCCAAGAGGGTGAACTGAGATTTTACAAAATTCTGAACAGGAAGTCATTGCTAAAAGTCAGATAATGTTGTATGTGCATGCATGTAATTCTGTGTGTGTCGTTCGTATGCACACATACATGTACATTTCACCTGTCTCGTAACAGTATACTAAACATGTGCTGTTCACCTAATTTCCCCTGGACAGCCTCTCCTTGCTTAGACTCTGATGATATCATTTCTGGAGGATGCAGATGTCTTACAAAAACTAATTGGCTGAATGACTGCAAAATGCTCAAAATAATATTTGCCACTAACTTTGATAATATGTTCCACTTCTTACTGATTTCTGTTACCTTTTAGGGTCTGTCCTCTTTTGCAAAGATATTCCATGCAAAGAAATTTTACTGTTGACCTATAAATATTGAGGGACACAGGCTTTGATAATAAAAATTCCACTTTATAGATGAATATTTGCATGTAAATATTAATATGAATTTCATAATAATCCATTTTAAGGAAAAATCTCCTCAAATTACCATACTCAAATTTTTGAGTAAATTTACTCAAAAATAACTATTATTTTCAAGTAATCACAATGTATAGATTGTAATGTCCTAAGTAAATCCTAACTGATTACTTTTGTCGAGGAATTATGAAATATATTTATAATGTAGCAGTGACCCCCAGTGGTCAGAAAAGGATGGGCAACTGTTCATAGTTTAAAAGGCTGACAGCCCCTTCCTTCCAAACTGAATTTTTACAAAGAGTTAAACCAACATTCACGTTGTTTGATCCAGGCAGGAACTAGTATTTGTAACTCTGTAGTTTATAAAGAACTGTGAATGCATTGTAGCCAAGTCGTAATGACAAGAATATTAAATCATTGCTCAAAGGCATTTAACTGTGCACAAATCAAGACTTTCTTATAAATTTTCATAGTGTCCTGAAATTCAGAAGTTCCTCTAAACATCCACCCATCATGGAGGGGAAAGTGAGAAATAGACAAGCCACCTGGCCTCATCATATTTTTACTTAAAGGTCTGAAGGACTCATATCAGATATTTCATTCAAAAATAAATATCTGAAAGGAATCACCCTCACATCCCATGCCTGGAGCATGCTTCATTCCTGATTCGCTTCCTTGTCCTTTTCTTTGAGACAGGGTCTCACTATGTAGCCCTGGCTGGCCTGGAAGTTGATATGTAGCCCAGGCTGGCCTTGAACTCAGAGAGATCTGCTCGCCTCTTCCTCAGGCGTGCTGGAATCAAAGGCGTGTGCCACCTCACATCAGCTCTGATTTTTGCTTCTTGAGCTGATTTCTGCTTGTCTCAGTTATCCTCTCTTCTGGTCTAGCAGTGTGGCTGACAGCCTCAATGACTTCCTGTGTCGAGCTGAAGTTGAGACAACACGTTGACCTTACTGAGGACAACAACTCAGAGTTAAACCTATCTCTTGGAATGTTTATATGCCATTGTTCTTGTCTGCAGGCCATTTGTTAACAGTTTTCTTCCTGTGTCTATTCTAAGTTTAAGCACTTCTGCAAGGCAGCACCATGTACTGTGTATCTGAGCTCTTGATGCTTCTGTTAAAACTGTGATTCCCTCTTTCCCTGACGGTCTTCAAAACACAGAGGCAGGGAAGGTCAAACTGATTACTTCCTAGGAGAACTACTGGAAAATCAAGAACAGCTCCAGAGCAAGTGGACGTCAGAGGGATGATGGACACTCTGGGATTCAAGGGTGAGGGCTGAAGATTAAGGCTACCTAGAATATAAAGCACCACTGGTGTAGACTCACTAGCATACTACGACAGGCAGTATGAGAACCTGAAGATGGGTTCATAGACATGTCCCCAGAGAAAGGATAAGTGATGTGGCATCATATTGCTACTGAAGATTTACAGGGGTGTAGGAGAAATGGCAGAGGAGGAGGAAAGAGAAGAGGTATTTGTGGTAACAATGCCTGCAGCTTTCCAGTTTCTGACAGAAACCTAACCCTAGTCTCAGGCTGCTGGTGGCCATGCTATGCTGTCTCCTCCTGCTGTGTGCGCTAGATCAGTTAAGAACAGAAACAGTAAACACACTGACTTCCCTCTCACCGATTCCTTCTGCCATGCTCGTCCTTTCCGAGAATTTCCACACTGTTTTGACAGTCGCACCCCACTTTCCTCCTCTGCTGGGCTTCTTCACGGTGCTCTGTCTCTTGTTGCTTCTAGACACCTAAGGTGTTTCTCCTCCCTGCATTTGTTTGCAAGATTTCTTCCAGCATCTTCTAGTAGCTGAAGATGGTATTCAGTCTTGAGTGTGTTTAACTGGCCTGGTGTCCCTGAGCGTCCTCAGCCTGCCTTGATGTTCACATGGCCCATGTCTAGTCTAAGGGATCTTCTGCAGTCTATTCTAAGTCCTCGCTAACCTCACCCTTTCTTAATACAGCGAGTTCTAAATCTATCAGTGATGCATGAACATCTCAAGATTCCCCCCAAAGCGTGTGTGTGTTCCTCAGCATCTCCACAGAGGCAGCTAATAGCATTCTCAAATGTCACATCTGGTCTTTCCTATGTCACGTAACGTCAACTCACTCCTTTGTGCTCCTCAGTACTGCTAGGTTTCAAACCTGGGACAAACGGCTGAGGTGCCTATACAACATATCAAAATAGACCTGGCCACCAGGTTCTCCCGGCATCCCTCAGTCCCTACCTGTTAAAGGGTCCTCCTGGCTGGCATACCCAGCCCGCTATCCTGACCTTCTCCAGCCCTGGGGTTGGGCTGCCCTTCTCCTAGCTACCCTTCCTTAATCCAATCATTTTTGTTGAGTGCTATCTGTGTACCTTTTGGCCTCCTGTCTGCTGCACCTGGTTCCCCTCTCTCCTCTCTCCCTTCCCTTCCTCCATCTCCTCACATGGCCCACCTCAGTCTGGTCATGTCCATTCTGGGCTCTCCCAGATGTTTTAGCCTCTGGCTATGCTCTCCCACATATCTACAATAAACCTTCTCCTTCATAATACCTAGGAGCAGTCTCATGTATCCCTTTCCTTTTTTTTTTCCATTCAAGTACATACTTTATTCAACTTAGATGCTACTCTTTGTCTGTCTCTCATTCAACAAACATTCATGCTGGGGCATCCCTCCTACATGCATGCATTCAAGTCTGTACTGAAACTACAGCAGTGAGCAACAACTTGGCCAAAAAAAAAAAAAGGCTTCACAGGGCTTACATACAAGAAGTTAGGCTCAGGCAATACACAACATCAAAATTTATATTGGGGGATCAAGAGTGCTGCGGGTGTCATTTAACATTTTTAGTGGCATGATGAAAGCTTCACCAGGAAGGTGGCGGCTGAACCTCTTCTTGGAGGGCATGAGAACCCAGGTGTGTGAATATGTAGAGGGGTTTTCCAGGCAGAAGATATGGTAAATGCAAACACTCTGAGTCACCTGGCCTAGAACGATGAGACCTGTGTGACTGGAGCCCCATGGGAGCTTCAAGACAGGAGGGAGGGGAAACAGAGGCAAGCCAGATCTGGTGGAGACTTGACAACCAGTGAAAGATTGTGCTTTCAAGATGAGAAGGGAAGCTCCGGTTCTGGACAGAAGAGTCATGACTTGGCTTCTTTTTTTTAAACCAGGGTTCCCTTGCCTTTTCTCTGAGAAACCACAGTTTGAAGGTGAAGGTGTGATCAGTAAAGGAGGTTGGAAATGATATTGACTTCACAGATTCACAGCTACAGGGCCGTGAAATGATATTGACTTCACAGATTCACAGCTACAGGGCCGTCCTATACGCCCTATGAACTCGCAAGCTTAACACTTGGGAAGACTCAGAAACGTTTGAGGAATGCTTTAATGTTCTAGAAATCACTGTCCAAACAATGTTACAGCAACTCTGAGAAAAGCAGGAGACTGTCCCAGAAATGGATCAATTTTAAGATGAGCGTAAGATTCAGGTGTGGGAAAACCTGGAGTATTTCAGCTTCTGGTTTCAAATGAGTATCTCTATTTCATCCTATATGGATTTTAGAGTAATCTTGTCATTTACTCATTTTTATTAAGTAGCTTGGGTTTTGTTGTTGTTGTTGTTGAATAGACTATAAAAATGTAAGAGCATACCAATGCAATAAAATAACTAGTCTATTGATGTGGTTTTTATAGGGGTTGTCTACTTGACAGGATATAGACTCACCTGTGAGGCAAGTCTCTGGCAGGCCTGTAAGGGATTGTCTAGGTTATGTTAATTGAGAGGGAAGACTCACCCTAGGTGTGGAGGACTAATCCTTGGACTAAGCTCCTGGACTGTGTGGAAACAAAGCTCTCTGAGCATGAACACTCATCTGTCTTCATGCTCTGACTGAGGCTGCACCATGACGAACTGCTTCAAGCTCTGGCCTCCCGATTTCTCCACTGTGATAAACTGCACCCTCCAACTACGAGCACAGACACCCTTTCTTCTTTCATTGGTACACTGTATCACAGGAACAGCAAAAGTCACCGAGTGAAGAGTGCCCCAAACCTCCAGAATGTTCCTTTGAAGTCTCTTCGTGTACTGGATGCATAGGTATGTATACATCTGAGACATTCGAGGCTCCACTGTCCAACAACCACGTACATGGGGAATTAAAGGCCATGCCCCTGTCCTGGGACACAGTCCATGGTATTCTTTACCCACCTGATATTCAATGAGAGTAAAGAGATGGAATTGCTTTTAAAAGAATGTCTTGTCTCAGCCACTGAGATGGCTTAGCAAAGAGGCTTGCCAGCCAAACCTGATGACCTGAGTTTGATTCTTTGAGACCCAGATGGTGGAAGGAGAGAACCGACTCCTGTAAATTGTCCTCTGGCCTCCACGAGCATGAACACATATGCACATACACATAGAAAATAAATTAATATATAATATTTAAAAAATAAAATGTGTTTCATTGCATTCAGCATGAGATTGCAAAGAAACCCTACATTCTCATGACCACAATGTATGAATCACAAAAGGTTTTCCAAAGTCTTTCAGAGAATGGGAATCTATCCAGAGGCAGAACTTTCTTGTTCCATCAGATCCCTGAAAGGCGCATGTGCAGGCTGTATCACCGGGCTTGTTTCTACAGGCTGGGACGCCACAGCATACCCTGCTTCATGTTCCCTCTGCTTCTCCTCTGGCCTGGCAGAGAATTCCCACGCTGGCCTTCTTCCGCAGACTCAGTAAATCTTTCAGCATCTCAGGAAAGTTCTCCCAGGAGTACAGGATGGCTGCATGTGATGTGCTGCCTCCACGCAGGGTTTGGTCACAAAGCCGAATGCAGCTCTGGGCCTGGTTTGTATCTCAGTCATCAGAGGATACAGAAAACCACCATCCCACAGACCTCCACCTGCCCTGAGAGCTGTGCCTTCTGACACCATCAGGATGCCAGATTCTATGACTTTTCCTTTGGCTTCATCCAGCCCAGCGCTTTGCACCAAAGGAAGGCAAAGAGTTACAATGATACACACCCCACCTGAGACTCAGCCACAGATTTGCCTGGGGATAAAGCCGGCTTCCCAGACATGGTCACTCATAATCTTCTATTTTCTGTTTAGTGTGTATTTCTGCAGGTCCCTAGACCAATGTTAAAGAATTTGATTAGCATGTGTTCCCCAAGACTCAGTCAGAAATGCTATAATAATATCCACCTTGGCTCTTTGGGCACCACACTACCCCCAGTCTGGACTTTTAAAGTACATGTGGTCCCAAGGGCTTTTAGCAAGAAAGTGGATTTAGGTAGGGTTCTATAATACAATGGCTAATCTTGGTGTCAATTTGACACACCTGGGAAGAGGAACTAACAATGGAGGAATTACCTCCAGATTAGCCTATGGCCTTGTCTATAGGGCACTTCTTAATTGCTAATTGGTGTAAGAAAGCCCAACCTGACAGGGCTATACCACACCCCTAGGCCGTGGGTCCTGGGATATATAAAGAAGCCAGCTGACCTAGAGCCTGAGGGTAAGCCCGCCAGCAGCATTCCTTCATAGCTTCTGCTTCAGTTTTTGCCTCCAACTTCCTGTCCTGGCTTCCCTTGAGGATGGACGCACTGTAACCTGCAAGCAGCCAAATAAACTCTTTTCTCCCAAAATTGTGTTTGGTCAGTGTTTCATCACAGCAACAGGAAACCAAATTAGGTCATAGGCTAATCTGGAAAAATGACCATGACATCTTAAACTTAAAAACTTTTAAAGGAGCATGGGATACAAGTCCTTGAAAAAACAAATGTATACATACACACACGTGTTCATGTGCTTCGATATAGGCACAGAGATAGAGATCTCTGGAAACATATGCTGTCACTGCATTGTTTTTTAATCTTTTATAAGTCTGCACCTTCAGCTCTGCGCACAGAGGATTTTGGAAAAGTTGTAGTGAGAGGTAGGGCACACAAGCACACAATATCCTTTCATTATAAACCTAATTAATTTTAATCTTCATGAAAATCTAATAAAGAACAGCTCAGAAGACAGATGGAATAAGTTTACATCAGATTTTTAATTTAATATCTAGTATTAATTCACTGAATTAATGTATATTTTACTCAGAATTTTATAATGTTATCCAAATTATACAAGATTCAGTATGACAGGCATTTCCATCTGAACTGAACATTCTTAGAACACTGATGAATGGTTTTTAAGCTACATTAAACAGAGACTCATTTTTTGAATGTAATAAACTTTTGTCACCAGGAAGCTTGCCTCAGTGGGAGTTAGTAATGACATAACAAACATTATCAGGCTGTGTCCCCCCCTGGTTATGGTGTAAAGACTGTCTCAACTGGCTTTTAAGCACCTAGCCTGACCCATGACCACAGAATTACATTGACCTCTGCCCGGACCTAGGAGTCAGTACAAACCCTTCTTTGTAGGAAACTCAATGACCTCAAATATAGTAAATTAATTTTAAAGAAATTAAATATTTAATTAAAACTTTGTATGTGTTCACCAAATAGAGGAGAAAGTGAGTCAGGACACATTCAGCCAAGCAGATCCTAGATTTATGTTTTCTAATATGCAAATATAATTCTAGAATTTTGATACAAAATTATTCTACACTTGGGGGACATTATTGAATTTGTATTAAATTAGCTCTTGTACAGTCACAATAGTTCTGGTTGATGTGATAAATACGTTACAAAATGCAAATTAAGGGGGTGCTGTGATGGTATTGTGTTCCCCAAAATATTGTGTACCCTAATAAAGTTATCTGGGGTCGGAGAACAGAAAAGCCACTAGATACTTAGAATAGGCAGTGGTAGCACACGCCTTTAATCCTAGCATTCCAGAGGCAGAAATCCATCTGTTCAAGGATACGTGACTTACGCCTTTAATCCCAGAAAGCAAGTCTTTAATTCCAGGGAGTGATGGTAGAAAGCAGAAAGGTATATAAGGCGTGAGGACCAGAAACTAGAAGCATTTGGTTGGTTAAGCATTTGGCCTGGGTAAGCATTTGGCTGGTTAAGTTTTCAGGCTTCTAGCAGCAGTTCAGCTGAGAGCCATTCGGATATGAGGACACAGAGGCTTCCAGTCCGAGGAAACAAGATCAGCTGAGAAGTTGCCCAGGTGAGTTTAGCTGTGGCTTGTTCTGTCTCTCTGATCATCCAGTGTTCACCCCAATACCTGGCTCCAGGTTTGATTTTATTAATAAGAACTTTTAAGATTCTTGCTACAGGGTGCAGATTAATTCCAGCTTACACTGCAAGCAGTGTGGTCTGTCATGGCAGAGAAGTCAGAGCAGCTAGCTGGGCACATGACACCTGCAGACTGGAAGCAGAGAGACAGGAATGCAGGCACTCAGTTGCTTCTCTTTTAGGTCACCCTGGGACCCTAGTTCGTGGGTAGGTGCTGCCTACATTTAGGATGGGTCTCTCCACTTTAATTAACCTAATTTAAAATATTTCCCACAGACAGTTCAGAGGTTTGTTTTCATGGTGACTCTGAATAGTATCAAAGAGAAGAAAGCGACCACCAGGTGGCAAATGGGTACTTGGCTGCAGTGATTATGAGCACTGGGAATGGGACCTTTCTCTACTGTCCTGTGAAAAAGTGGACCTGGGGGTAGGGATGTAGATAAATGTTGATCTCTTATCTGGGAAGTAAAGGGCTGGGAATTTAAGGATTATTAGTATAAATAAACATGGGAACATGAAGAGAGAAGACAGGTGTCAGCCTGATCTCTGTGGTTTGAGCATCCATAGAGATGTCATTCGAAAGAGGCCATGCATTCACAGGGTCACAGGGCAGGAGCCACATGCCCCAGCTGGCCCTGAGGATGATCTGTCCTACCAGGAAAGAGAGGCAAGGAAAATTTCTCCTGTCTCCTGGAGGTCCAGATTCAGCACACAGGAAGTCATCACCCCCTCACCTGAAGGCCTGCTGCTCAGAAAGAAACCAGAGAAAACTGTCACCAGGGGACCCAACCAAAGAGAGGAAAAGGAAGACGCCATTCCCAGTGACTTCTAGCTTCTATTAATCATGGAAAGGAAAAAAAAAATTAGCAAATGGTTGTATGGAAGCTCCATTTTTAAGGACAAACCTGCCACCCTGTGGCAAGAAGAAAAATACACTTAAAAAAAAAAAAAAAAAAAAAAAGCCTGCTTGGCATTTCAGCCTAACCTAGTGGAGGACCCACAGCATGAGATTTCAGGGATATTATGTCATGTATGCTAAATATTACTTTGTATTTCTGTTGGTTCATTTTGAAGCCTTAAATCATCTTAGGGGAGAACCAAATAGCCTGGTTCAAGGAAAGACGTTTGTCTTTGTCTTAAAGAATATTTACATATATGTTTATGAATGTCAAGAATGTATGATAATTTAGACTCAAAAAATCAGAGAAAAATATATCCTTCTCAGTTGTTAACATGGTGTTTACACAGATAGTCAAGAAAATGCTCTCACTTCTCTTTCATATCTGCTGTCCATCTTCGCAGAAAGCAGCCTTCTACCTAGAGAATTGCATCCCGCAGAGAATTCTCACCACAGTGGTGTATGTTGACTGTCTTGTTAATTAATAGTGTACATGGTGGTCCCTGACTTCATTATCAGGACAGAAGTCATCAGGGCACCGTGGAGAGTCACCAAGGGTACCGACTGCAGAAGGAGGCAGAACCTGGAGGTATGGGGAGCGCACAGGACTTGGGGTCTCTTTCTGAGTGGGAATAGCCTTGCCAAGAAAATGAGGTGGACATCTGGGTTCCATAAATTTTAAAGGATTAAATAAGATGATTTAGCTTAATGACTGTCACAGATTATGAAAAGAGTGGTGGCCAGTGGATACCGGATATCCAAAGACACTAGAGAATAATTTTTAAATTTTGTAGAGTGGAGTAATAGCATACTAGATATGTAGAACAAGCTATCTTTGCAAGTGGTGATGTGTTGAATTCCTGTGAATGGACTAACATGATATTGTGGGGCACTCTGGCTGTCATGTGTAGGCTGCCAGAACTATGATCCCTCAAAATTCATGTGTCTCCAGGAATGATTGCACACCTCAGTCCCAGTCTGTGGAAGACAGAGGGAGGAAGACTGTGAGTTCCAGTATAGCCTGGACTCCACAGAGGATAAAAATGAAGAGTGCCAGGGATGTGGCTCAGTGGTAAAGGCCTATTCTAGCATGTGCAAAGGTTTAGATCCCATCCCCCAGACCAAAATTAATCAGTTATTTAATTTAAAGATCACATGTTGAATCCCTAACTTTGGAAACACAACATTCAGGAGACAAATCGGGTCATATGAAGTCATAGCAATGGACTGAATCAAATATTTCTCCTTCTCTCAACCTCTCTTTCTCCTTCTGTCTCCCCCTCTCTGTCTCTGTCTTTCCCTTCCCAGGGTGGCATTATCAGAAGCTAGCTTCTGCCTTAGGCTCCCAGCATCAGTGTAGTTCAGGGGCTGCTGCATGTCAGGGTGTGTGAAAGGGAGGTGTGATGGGTCTTGGTTTACTTTTGTGCCCTCATAGGTGTCCAGAGGCGTTGATTGCTCAGCAGTCATCTCTTCCACATTTTTATTCTCTGTTTGTTCCAGGCTTGGAGCTGGAGAGAAGTCCAGGAATTCTGAAGGACTGTGAATGAGGCCAGTCAATGACCTGTCCCTGTCAACAAGTGGTGTCTTCATCTGGACATCCAGGGAGCAGGCTTGCAGAGGTTTGGACTCTGCAGCAGACAGTGTCTGGCCTGAAGGTGTCAATCTGGCCTGGTGATACAGCCTGCGCATGCGCCTTTCAGGGATCTGATGGAACAAGAAAGTTCTGCCTCTGGATAGATTCCCATTCTCTGAAAGACTTTGGAAAACCTTTTGTGATTCATACATTGTGGTCATGAGAAGGTAGGGTTTCTTTGCAATCTCATGCTGAATGCAATGAAACACATTTTATTTTTTAAATATTATATATTAATTTATTTTCTATGTGTATGTGCATATGTGTTCATGCTCGTGGAGGCCAGAGGACAATTTACAGGAGTCGGTTCTCTCCTTCCACCATCTGGGTCTCAAAGAATCAAACTCAGGTCATCAGGTTTGGCTGGCAAGCCTCTTTGCTAAGCCATCTCAGTGGCTGAGACAAGACATTCTTTTAAAAGCAATTCCATCTCTTTACTCTCATTGAATATCAGGTGGGTAAAGAATACCATGGACTGTGTCCCAGGACAGGGGCATGGCCTTTAATTCCCCATGTACGTGGTTGTTGGACAGTGGAGCCTCGAATGTCTCAGATGTATACATACCTATGCATCCAGTACACGAAGAGACTTCAAAGGAACATTCTGGAGGTTTGGGGCACTCTTCACTCGGTGACTTTTGCTGTTCCTGTGATACAGTGTACCAATGAAAGAAGAAAGGGTGTCTGTGCTCGTAGTTGGAGGGTGCAGTTTATCACAGTGGAGAAATCGGGAGGCCAGAGCTTGAAGCAGTTCGTCATGGTGCAGCCTCAGTCAGAGCATGAAGACAGATGAGTGTTCATGCTCAGAGAGCTTTGTTTCCACACAGTCCAGGAGCTTAGTCCAAGGATTAGTCCTCCACACCTAGGGTGAGTCTTCCCTCTCAATTAACATAACCTAGACAATCCCTTACAGGCCTGCCAGAGACTTGCCTCACAGGTGAGTCTATATCCTGTCAAGTAGACAACCCCTATAAAAACCACATCAATAGACTAGTTATTTTATTGCATTGGTATGCTCTTACATTTTTATAGTCTATTCAACAACAACAACAACAAAACCCAAGCTACTTAATAAAAATGAGTAAATGACAAGATTACTCTAAAATCCATATAGGATGAAATAGAGATACTCATTTGAAACCAGAAGCTGAAATACTCCAGGTTTTCCCACACCTGAATCTTACGCTCATCTTAAAATTGATCCATTTCTGGGACAGTCTCCTGCTTTTCTCAGAGTTGCTGTAACATTGTTTGGACAGTGATTTCTAGAACATTAAAGCATTCCTCAAACGTTTCTGAGTCTTCCCAAGTGTTAAGCTTGCGAGTTCATAGGGCGTATAGGACGGCCCTGTAGCTGTGAATCTGTGAAGTCAATATCATTTCACGGCCCTGTAGCTGTGAATCTGTGAAGTCAATATCATTTCCAACCTCCTTTACTGATCACACCTTCACCTTCAAACTGTGGTTTCTCAGAGAAAAGGCAAGGGAACCCTGGTTTAAAAAAAAGAAGCCAAGTCATGACTCTTCTGTCCAGAACCGGAGCTTCCCTTCTCATCTTGAAAGCACAATCTTTCACTGGTTGTCAAGTCTCCACCAGATCTGGCTTGCCTCTGTTTCCCCTCCCTCCTGTCTTGAAGCTCCCATGGGGCTCCAGTCACACAGGTCTCATCGTTCTAGGCCAGGTGACTCAGAGTGTTTGCATTTACCATATCTTCTGCCTGGAAAACCCCTCTACATATTCACACACCTGGGTTCTCATGCCCTCCAAGAAGAGGTTCAGCCGCCACCTTCCTGGTGAAGCTTTCATCATGCCACTAAAAATGTTAAATGACACCCGCAGCACTCTTGATCCCCCAATATAAATTTTGATGTTGTGTATTACCTGAGCCTACTTTCTTGTATGTAAGCCCTGTGAAGCCTTTTTTTTTTTTTTTTGGCCAAGTTGTTGCTCACTGCTGTAGTTTCAGTACAGACTTGAATGCATGCATGTAGGAGGGACGCCCCAGCATGAATGTTTGTTGAATGAGAGACAGACAAAGAGTAGCATCTAAGTTGAATAAAGTATGTACTTGAATGGAAAAAAAAAAGGAAAGGGATACATGAGACTGCTCCTAGGTATTATGAAGGAGAAGGTTTATTGTAGATATGTGTGAGAGCATAGCCAGAGGCTAAAACATCTGGGAGAGCCCAGAATGGACATGACCAGACTGAGGTGGGCCATGTGAGGAGATGGAGGAAGGGAAGGGAGAGAGGAGAGAGGGGAACCAGGTGCAGCAGACAGGAGGCCCAAAGGTACACAGATAGCACTCAACCAAAATGATTGGATTAAGGAAGGGTAGCTAGGAGAAGGGCAGCCCAACCCCAGGGCTGGAGAAGGTCAGGGTAGCGGGCTGGGTATGCCAGCCAGGAGGACCCTTTAACAGGTAGGGACTGAGGGATGCCGGGAGAACCTGGTGGCCAGGTCTATTTTGATATGTTGTATAGGCACCTCAGCCGTTTGTCCCAGGTTTGAAACCTAGCAGTACTGAGGAGCACAAAGGAGTGAGTTGACATTACGTGACATAGGAAAGACCAGATGTGACATTTGAGAATGCTATTAGCTGCCTCTGTGGAGATGCTGAGGAACACACACACGCTTTGGGGGGAATCTTGAGATGTTCATGCATCACTGATAGATTTAGAACTCGCTGTATTAAGAAAGGGTGAGGTTAGCGAGGACTTAGAATAGACTGCAGAAGATCCCTTAGACTAGACATGGGCCATGTGAACATCAAGGCAGGCTGAGGATGCTCAGGGACACCAGGCCAGTTAAACACACTCAAGACTGAATACCATCTTCAGCTACTAGAAGATGCTGGAAGAAATCTTGCAAACAAATGCAGGGAGGAGAAACACCTTAGGTGTCTAGAAGCAACAAGAGACAGAGCACCGTGAAGAAGCCCAGCAGAGGAGGAAAGTGGGGTGCGACTGTCAAAACAGTGTGGAAATTCTCGGAAAGGACGAGCATGGCATAAGGAATTGGTGAGAAGGAAGTCAGCATGTTTACTGTTTCTGTTCTTAACTGACCTAGCGCACACAGCAGGAGGAGACAGCATAGCATGGCCACCAGCAGCCTGAGACTAGGGTTAGGTTTCTGTCAGAAACTGGAAAGCTGCAGGCATTGTTACCACAAATACCTCTTCTCCTTCCTCCTCCTCTGCCATTTCTCCTACGCCCGTGTAAATCTTCAGTAGCAATATGATGCCACATCACTTATCCTTTCTCTGGGGACATGTCTATGAACCCATCTTCAGGTTCTCATACTGCCTGTCGTAGTATGCTAGTGAGTCTACACCAGTGGTGTTTTATATTCTAGGTAGCCTTAATCTTCAGCCCTCACCCTTGAATCCCAGAGTGTCCATCATCCCTCTGACGTCCACTTGCTCTGGAGCTGTTCTTGATTTTCCAGTAGTTCTCCTAGGAAGTAATCAGTTTGACCTTCCCTGCCTCTGTGTTTTGAAGACCGTCAGGGAAAGAGGGAATCACAGTTTTAACAGAAGCATCAAGAGCTCAGATACACAGTACATGGTGCTGCCTTGCAGAAGTGCTTAAACTTAGAATAGACACAGGAAGAAAACTGTTAACAAACGGCCTGCAGACAAGAACAATGGCATATAAACATTCCAAGAGATAGGTTTAACTCTGAGTTGTTGTCCTCAGTAAGGTCAACGTGTTGTCTCAACTTCAGCTTGACACAGGAAGTCATTGAGGCTGTCAGCCACACTGCTGGACCAGAAGAGAGGATAACTGAGACAAGCAGAAATCAGCTCAAGAAGCAAAAATCAGAGCTGATGTGAGGTGGCACATGCCTTTGATTCCAGCACGCCTGAGGAAGAAGCGAGCAGATATCTGTGAGTTCAAGGCCAGCCTGGGCTACATATCAAGTTCCAGGCCAGCCAGGGCTACATAGTGAGACCCTGTCTCAAAGAAAAGGACAAGGAAGCGAATCAGGAATGAAGCATGCTCCAGGCATGGGATGTGAGGGTGATTCCTTTCAGATATTTATTTTTGAATGAAATATCTGATATGAGTCCTTCAGACCTTTAAGTAAAAATATGATGAGGCCAGGTGGCTTGTCTATTTCTCACTTTCCCCTCCATGATGGGTGGATGTTTAGAGGAACTTCTGAATTTCAGGACACTATGAAAATTTATAAGAAAGTCTTGATTTGTGCACAGTTAAATGCCTTTGAGCAATGATTTAATATTCTTGTCATTACGACTTGGCTACAATGCATTCACAGTTCTTTATAAACTACAGAGTTACAAATACTAGTTCCTGCCTGGATCAAACAACGTGAATGTTGGTTTAACTCTTTGTAAAAATTCAGTTTGGAAGGAAGGGGCTGTCAGCCTTTTAAACTATGAACAGTTGCCCATCCTTTTCTGACCACTGGGGGTCACTGCTACATTATAAATATATTTCATAATTCCTCGACAAAAGTAATCAGTTAGGATTTACTTAGGACATTACAATCTATACATTGTGATTACTTGAAAATAATAGTTATTTTTGAGTAAATTTACTCAAAAATTTGAGTATGGTAATTTGAGGAGATTTTTCCTTAAAATGGATTATTATGAAATTCATATTAATATTTACATGCAAATATTCATCTATAAAGTGGAATTTTTATTATCAAAGCCTGTGTCCCTCAATATTTATAGGTCAACAGTAAAATTTCTTTGCATGGAATATCTTTGCAAAAGAGGACAGACCCTAAAAGGTAACAGAAATCAGTAAGAAGTGGAACATATTATCAAAGTTAGTGGCAAATATTATTTTGAGCATTTTGCAGTCATTCAGCCAATTAGTTTTTGTAAGACATCTGCATCCTCCAGAAATGATATCATCAGAGTCTAAGCAAGGAGAGGCTGTCCAGGGGAAATTAGGTGAACAGCACATGTTTAGTATACTGTTACGAGACAGGTGAAATGTACATGTATGTGTGCATACGAACGACACACACAGAATTACATGCATGCACATACAACATTATCTGACTTTTAGCAATGACTTCCTGTTCAGAATTTTGTAAAATCTCAGTTCACCCTCTTGGGAAGCTAGAAAATTTCCTTTTTCATATCCAGCGCCAAACACCTGGCTCAGAGATGGAGGCTTTCCCTGCTGTAAGGAGAGCAGAAGGCAGAGCAACAGGTTGGGATGTGGCTCCCAGAAGCTCAGATGCTCAAAGTCCAGCCGCAGCTGACCGTTTCTGTAACCTAGGGGAAGGACCTCATGAATCTTCTAGATTTCATATTTTCCAGATGTGTGGTATCTCAGGAGCCTCCCCTCTCCTTCTGGAGGGGATATTTCAGCTCCAGGTAAATTACTAGGCAGAGCCCATGTTAGGCCATTTACATGGTCATATCTGGCACCCTCCCTTTTTACATGAAACCTAGCAGAAATGGGCTTTCTTGGCCAACTGACTTCTTTCATGTGTTAGCCTTGATGTAGTTCACTTTGGTCTCTAGTTTCCTGTCACATGCCCATAAGCCGTTACTGACAGGCTATCACCCCACAAGCCCCTAGTGGGACAAGAGTGAAGCCTAAGAAACAGGTGTTGAGAAGTCTGTAGCAGAGGTGTCCATGATGCTCGAATGTCTGACTTAAACGCAAAAGGACAAGGACAGAAAACAGTGAGTAAAGCCAGCCTCCTTCCCCAGGAGTGGAGGCTATGAACGGAACAAAAGAAAAGCAGCGTGTGTACAGAACACCCCACGAAGCAGGGCTGGAGTATTCCTTGCATTTCTAATGTTGAAAAAATTCAGTGTTTTGAATTACAATAATTGCTTTAAGTACATTTCCAGATTCACATTAATGCGTCTTTTGTATGACAAATGGAACGTAATGTTGTCCAAAGATGAGTGGATTCCCCAAACTGCCCAGTGCCTCAAAAGTTGCTGACATTCTGGATTTTCCAATTTGTGTGACTAGTATGATTCTCCCATAGAAATTTTATTCTTTTATTATTTTTAACAAATTCTCAGAGAGATGTTTAAAAACATGCAATTAGAATATAAAATTTAAAAACCTTTTCTGAATCTTGTTCCTGCTTTGTGTTCAGGCCATCGGAGTTGGCCCCAACAAGTCACCTGTCCTCAATGAGTTCATTAAAAACACAGTTGATCACGAAAAGCAGAAAAAGGGGATTTGTTCCTTGAGTCACATTGGGGGAAGGAACAAAGAGGTTCAGTGAGGTCTGAGTGTAAACAGGGGAGAGGTGCATAGCTAAGGTGACCCATCCTGATCAAGGTGACCATCATCACTGGCCTGACTGTGAAATGTCTTTCCAGTGACCAACTCCCTTTGCCCTTTCTTTCTCTCACAGTAGGAGTCCTAGGGAAATTCCTTCAGAAGATCTCTACACAGGATGGTGACTCTGAGCCCTCCATGTCCATGTCCATGGCTAGTGAACCTAGTCCAGCCCAGTTTTGATTGGGTTTGTGTCAGATGGGTGACAGGTCAGTTTTCTCATCAAAAGAGTATGTATTAGTTTCAATGTTGCCTTGTCTCTGTTTCCTGCTTCAAATGAATCTCTTCACGATAAAAGGGAAACAATAACAACAAAAAGCCCCTAAGCTCTGCTGCATCTTCATCCTGACTCCACCAGATGCTATCAAGCAGCATGTACAGACGACAGCAGTCTGGCGGGCTCCAGGAAACCTTAGAGCTCCCCTGGGCCCTGGAGCTCATGGACTTGAATCTTCGTGCCACTGAGATCCATTCAGTAACTTCTGGGTTTCATACGGAGATTGCCTCTCAACAAAATCGATGCACAGAAACTGTGAATATCAGATTCTCTGTAAGCTTCTGAAGACAAAAGAAGCCATTGTAGCCAGGCTGTTAGAACCCTGTTGTCAGCCAGTGGGCGTCCCCACCACACTCACAGCTCTTTTAGGTCACAGCTATAAGGTCTGTTTGCCGAACTGGCAGTGACTAACATTCCACTCTTAAAAGGACCGGATTCACAATGGTGCAGCTGTCACCTGGGCGGTGATGTGATGTGAGACCCGGGGATACTACAGAAATCGAGAACGAAGATGCTGGATGCTTGTGGTAATTATAAGTGCGTCAAAATGCTCCCATCAACCCGACTGAATGGAGATGCTTCTTCGGTGTTGAAGACTTTTCTTCCTTTGCCAAGTAACAAAGAAATACTGTAGCTGGAGAAGGGTCCTGGATACTGAATGTTGGCCCAATGCCCCTCCTGAGGCTAATCAGGGAACTGTATATCAGACTACAGTTCCCTCGGGTCTCTCACCACTGCATTGCTCTTGGTCCTGCCACTGTGACTCCGAGATGGAGCCTTGACCCACCCCTACTGCTTGCTCAGCACCTGACCCGCCTCTCCCCAGCGTCTTTCCTCATCCCTCCTCTTCTCACCCTGGCATAAAACCCAGTGTTCCTTTTAGAGGCAGAAAGTGAAGCTCCAAGTTCACAGTTCACAGCTGAAATGGAAACCTGCCACGTGGCTGCAAAGACTCTCAAAGAAAGAGTGGCTGGAGACTTTGAGCCTCCTCCTCCTCCTCCTCACAGCCAGCCTGGGGGACACTGCCCCTTCTCACAGAGGACCACCAGTCTCAGTACAAAGTCCTTGGGAGTGTGGTAGGCAATCAGACTGCCTGCCATTTCCTTTGAAATCCTAAGCTCAAATTTTCCCTTGTGTAGCTAAAAAGTAGAATCTAATTTTTAAAAGGTCAGTCTGATTCCTCAAAACACAATTTGAACTATGTCTCTGTTGAACTGATTTTAAACAATAGAAGAAGGGAACTGGTGTGCTGTGAACCGGAGTCACAGAAGGGATGGATGAAGCAAAGGATTTCTATTGTTCAAACGGAATTCAAACAATGCAAAATCATTTTAAGGGGGACAGAAACCTCCAGGTATTCTGTGAGGTACTGCTCTCACAGCTGGAACAGAACACCCGATGCAAGCAACTTAAAGGAGGAAGGGTTTATTTCACCTCAGAATTTGAGGGTGTCATCCATCACAGCAGGGAAGACACAGAAGCAGGAGCTGCAGGCAGCTGGTCACATCTCCATCACAGTCAGGAGACAGGGACAGGCGAGTGCTGGGGTGGTGCTCAGTCCATGGGATGATGCTTCCCACCCCAATAGATTCCTAATCCAGTCAAGCCAGCAGTGTAGATTAACCATCACAAGGCTCCACATCTTTTTTTTTTTTTTTTTAACTCACTCTGTAGACCAGGCTGGCCTTGAACTCACAGGGATCTGCCTGCCTCTGCCTCCCAAGTGCTGGGATTAAAGGCGTGTGCCACCACCGCACGGTGCTCCACGTCTTCTTTTTATGGTCATTTTCACTGTATCTCCAGTTGAACTGCCCGGCAGACGACACAGCAGGCATTGAACTGCACATGTGCCCACACCCCACGATGAAGGGAGAAGATAGTTTTGCTGACTCGCGTCTCTTCAGGTTCTTCCTTGACCCTTAACCTTTCAGAGCTGCTTGAGAAGAGCAAGAAGTGACTCTTCTAGGCTTCAGGGTAATTTTCACTTAGCCACCTGACCATGTGTTAGAGATTATCTGCATCAGTTGTTATTTGTTACACAAGCTGTGTGACTTGTGAAGTCATTGTGGTATCAGATTACACGTGTGTAGTTCCTGTGTAGACATTTCTTCCAACCAGAAACTTAATAATATTACACATTCTATATTAAAATCCTATGCACATATTGTAAAATACAATAGTTATCTTAGCAAATTCAAAATCTCCAGTTTTAACTTTCTTAGATATAAATTTGAAGTTTCATCAGTGATGTCAACAAATACCATGCTATTCTGGTATATGCCAAAGCTGGGCAGGAGTCATTAAATTGAAAGCCATTATAAGACCCAAAGATGTAATAAAAGCTTATAGCTGACTTGTGTTATAGGCACTGCTATTTGGGCAGTTGGTGAAAAAACCTGCTGCTTTCCTGAATGTTCTATACTCACAATCCTTTTGCTCTCTACATGCCTGGCCCACCTTCTTATCCTTCCCTAAACATGGGAAACATGAGAGAGAGAGCAGCAGAAATCCGGGAGGGTTCCCAACCAGTACATTTGAGTGTTAGATCTAGATTTGGAGACTAGATCTGAGGAGAGAAGCATGAGATTAGAATGTCACCTGGGATAAAGTCAGTGTTAGGGTTAGGGCCAGGGTTAGGGTTAGGGAGGAAAGCAAAGGCTGCTGGGAGATCTCACCAGGTGGCCTGCACCTCCTGTCAAGTTCTGATGGGCAGGCTGCCACAGAGAGCACTCAGGAGTTCTCCTGACGCCATTAACATGTGTTGTCCATTGTTTCACTTGCTCTTCCTATCTCTTTTGTTATCTTGCAGGAATTATTCTACACTGCAGCATGTTTCCCAGACAACCTATGATCTGCCTTCAATTATCATTTTTTTAAACTGCATTCTGAAATGGGAAAGAACTAAAATTTAATTTGTTTTCTGGTGTTCTTGTTGTTGATTTGTTTTGTTTTTTGAGATGGGCGTGGTGTGCAGCCCAAGCTAACTCTGATCTCTTAATCTTCCAGTCTCAACTTCCCTAGCTCTGGGATTATAGTTACCACCCCGGACTCTCAATATGCTTTTATGTCATGCATTCCTTTGCTTCTTTAATTTGAGACCACATTCTTTATGTACTGCATGGTGTGTGTGTGTGTGTGTGTGTGTGTGTGTGTGTGTGTGTGTGTGTATCACCTGGGAAGAGGGTCTTGACTAAGGATTATCTGTAGGAATGTCTACCAGAGATATGCTCAACTAAATTAATTCACGTGGGAAACTCAACCCACTGGGAGTGGTGCAATTCCCTATGCAGGAGGTTCTGAACTCTCTGAAGTGGAGCAATTGAACTGAGCACAAGCAAGCTCTTGATGGTGGATATGACGTGACCAGCTGTCTCATGTCCCTGCCATTGTAACCTCCCTGCAGTGACAGGCTGCAGCCTGGAATTATTAAATAAGCCCCGAAAATAAAGCCTCTTCCCCCTCCATTGTCTTTTGTCAGGGTGTTTTATCACAGCAACGGTAATGAGACTAGAACAGGAACTTTTTTTCTTCAGCACTTTTTGAAACCCCGTTGATCTTCCTGCTTCCCACTCAAGAGCAGATGGGCTTTTCAGAGGTGAACACGCACAGGTTGATATTTAGGGGTCGTTCCTGGATCTGCAGCCTCAATACCCTAAGTGATGCCCCAGAGCAGCAGACAGGATTTCTTCCTAGAGTCTGGTTGGAATTAACCTCAGAATGAGAGAAGCCTGTTAGGAAACAATGCTCTGTTGTTGCAACTAGTGATTCAGAACTAGGGACAGTCCAGGCTCTGCTGCTTCTAAAATAGCTCAGATACCCAAACATGCCCAAACATTAACCTGAATGAAAACAGACAAATAAATCAATAAATAAATAACATGTGTGTGCACGCACGTGTGCACACACACACACACACACACACACACACACACACACACACACACACACACCCAGTTCCAGCTGCAAATCCTAGGGCTGATGGCAGCAAACTGCTTCTTCCTGCCTAGCTCAGCAGACCGACCCCATGCTCCAAGAGCTCTTTGTTGTAGTAATAAGTAGAGAAGTGAAGGGGCCGCACTTTCAGAATCCACCCTGGGGTTATCAGGGAAGAAACAGCTCTTCTGTTAAAGCCATGGGGCGTGGAATCAGAAGCCATTAAGAGTGTCCTTGGCTCTGCTTTATTCTTACTCAGTCATCCTAAAAATGCCCCTTCCCACAGCGCCTGGCTTGGGTTTCCCCCATGGGCTATTAGGAAGGCTTTGTGTCTACAGTGATTCTTGCAGGGATCTGTCTTTTTGCAGTCTCAATTCCAGTGAAAGCTACTCTTGTAACAGAAACAGACAAGATAATGAGTATCCTCACCCACCATCAGATGCTCTGTTATGTGTGTGCCGTAGGGTGGGGGTGGAGTTGACTCCACTCATGTGTATTTGAATGCATGTACAGGTCAGAGAACAACTTCCAGTACCATTCCTGAGACATCAGCACTGTCCAGTTTTGGTTTGGTTTGGTTTTGACAGGGTCTCTGGCTTAGTTTCTTTTCTACTGCTGTGAAGAGACAGCATGACCAAGGCAACTTATGAAAGAAAGAATTTAACTGGAGGCTTGCTTACAGTTTCAGACAGAGTCCATGACCATTATGGCAGAGAGCATGGCAGCAGACAGGCAGGAAGGCAGGCATGCTGCTGGAGCAGTTACCTGAGAGCTCACACATTAAGGCAACAATCTTGAGGCAGAGAGAACAAACTGGGATTGGTGGGGGCGTTTGCAACCTCAAAGCCACTCCCAGTATCACACCTCCTCCAACAAGGCACCACCTCCTAATCCTTCCCAAACAGTTCCACCAACTGGAAAGGAAGGGTTCAGATATGTGAGCCCATGAGGACCATGCTCATTCAAGCCACCACAGTCTCTCACCAACCTCACCAACCTGGAGCTTACCAAGGAGGCTAACTGGCCAGTGAGCCCCAGGAACCTGCCTGCCTCTGCCTCCCCAAGTTTTGCACCACCTTGAAAATGAAGGACAAACTCGGGCCCTCATGCTTGCAGAGGCAGGACTTCACCTTCTGAGCTGTCTTCTATCTGTAGTCCTCAGATCGCCTTGACTCTATATCTGGGCCCCCCCTGCAATGTTGTGATGTGAGCAGCCAAACAAAGCCAGTGTCTCTGGATGGTTAGCATGACAGGAAGTCTGTTCAGTCCATTCAACTCCGCTCACCCGCTGTGTGGACACCATCATTACAATCTTCACGGTTCCCTCAGAACCTGTGCTGCTTGGGTCAGCCTCACACAAATTACTTTCAAGCTCAGGGAAGGCACCTAAAGAGCCACCACCCAGCCCAGCCTTTTGTAGCTCCTATTAGGAGCCCTTCTAGTCACAGTAGGTTTTAACCAGCAGGGTGTTGCGTTAGAAGGATTCTAGAGTTAAGGAGAAAACTGCTGTGCAAGCACAAAGACCCAAGGCCCAAGTCAGATTCCCAGTTGTACATAAAAGCATTCCAGAAGCTGCAACCCTAGACCTGGAGTGTGTGTGTGTGTGTGTGTGTGTGTGTGTGTGTGTGTGTGTGTGTGACACATCCCTGAAGCACATTAACCAGCCAGGCTAGTGCAGTCAGGGATCCCCAGGTCTCAAAGAAAACAGTGTAGATGGCTCCTAAGGAAAAACACTCCCATTTGACCTCTGTGACCTCTGACCTTGCGCGCACACGCACACACATATGCAAAGAGATGTTTTCACAATAGTGTTAAAGTCCCAGAGTCTGCCACAGAGATGAGGATCTCTGACCTGGATGTTGGATACCATCATGGAATTGGGGGCCCTTGCTGCCTTCTGAGTTGGAGTGTACACATGCATACTCTGCTTACGATTTTGATGCTGTTGTACACATCTGGAATGCACCAACTTCAGAAAAATCATCTCACCTAGAAACTGAAGTTCAAGGATGGTTCTGAAGATGGCTGTGAAACCACTTGAGTTCTAAGAGAGTACCAGGGGTTCCCCATCCCGTGGTTTTTATACCATTATTGTTTTCGAGGAAGCCATGATCCTCTCAGCATCTAGTGCAAATCAGCACTGACAAGTAGCAATACGATTTTCTCCCACTTTCTGTGACAGTAACTACTCCAACTTGGGGCTTTTTACCGGGGGCAGCGGGCGGTGGGGGGGGGGGGATTAATCACAGTATTTTTTGGTTCCTTACAAAGAAAAATTTCATCGTCTCCTGAAACAAATATATGACAACCCAGGGGATAAATATGAAATGGTTTATCACAATTCCCCAAAACAACCAGCATGTCCCAGAGAAGGTCTTCAGTGTTGGACAGTAGGCAGAGAACAGCAGAACCTACCTAAGGTCACTTGAGGTAGTCAGATATTGTTCATGTCAGGGCAATCCCATCACCCGCCGAGTTTGAGCATCTCTTTTAACACTACAGTTTAGGGGATTTGTTTTGATAATTAGGTCTCTGATGGTAACACTCGTTATTATTCGGAAAGCCACACTTGAATGGTCCTTCCTTCTAAACCCTCCACTGGCACAGGAGAGCTCTGGGTGTAGGTTCTGGAAAGACACTAATCTCTGCATCTTGTCGAGAATATTCTAAAGAAACACCATGTCCTTTCCACCCGATATAAAAGTAGTGAGACAATGGACTTCAATAAACTAGAGTTTTCCTCGTGAGCAGGTAGAGACTGAAGGAAGGCTAGAGTCAGCCAGAGGGAGAGCTTGTCTCCACAGCAGGGTGTCCACACAGAATGACAAGATGTTAGTGCAGGAGAGACTGAGGTACAGACAGTGAGGACAGACAGGACCATGCCTTGATGGGTTGGCTGTTACCTCCTGACCTCTTTAAGCCTAAGCTCCTCATCAGGACCCTATGGATAGACGGGAGGGTCTCTAGACTTGGTTTTCCTCCCCAGTGTGACCACCTTGAATACATCTCTTTCTTTGCACTGTGCTGATGTCTAAGGGGTGGCTGGGAGACTTGATTGCCGTGGGGGGCTGCTAAGCCCAGACTCTGGCCAGCACCCTGTCTCCTCTTGCATGAAATTTACCCTCTAGTGCCCTGTCATGTGTCATACACACTAGCCACCATGGTCAACTGCATCTGGAGAACTGGTACCATAACCTTAGAAAGAATCCCCAGCCATGAGCAACCCACACAGACTGAGTTTTTGTCATGGACTCGTTTAGTTTTGTTAAAACTATTGAAGGAAAGAGAGAAAAGCAGGAAGGAGGAGGGAGGGAGGGAGAGAGGAAGGAGGGAGGGAGGGAGAGGGAAGAAAGTGAAAGAAGGAAAGGAAGAAGGGAAGCCCCCTATGTTAGAAGAGAGACTAGGTTCAGTGCTCTGTGGTCCCTTGTTGATTTTGAGGTGGATGCTGACATATTATAGTATAGTAGATGGAGAATAATACTGGTTATAAGAAAATATCTGAGTCCACGTCTCTGTCCAGTCCTCAGTAGAACCCTGGGTTGTTCATTTATAAACAGTGATGATAATGGTTCACAAGAAGGGTAATAGTAAGGATCAAATGAGATAATAATTTCATAGTACAAACAAATATGGTTATAACAGAAAGACACAGGAACTAGAAAAAATCCTGGCCTCTGTTTCTAAAGAAATCACAGACAACTTTGGCAGACAAGTTACTTCTAAGTAACAGAAGGGTACACAGCATCACCCAGGCGCCTTAATATCAACAGAAAAGGTCCCTGTAAGTCGATATTGCTTGTTGATGCTACATTAACAATAACACAGTGTAATTGGTTTTACTCTTTCTCTATATAACTGTTTCAGGAGGCTGGATTTATTTTACATCAAAATCCAAATAACCATGTGTCAGTGGACTAGAAAGATCCTACCGAAAATTCAGTGTGTGCTGTTGCATAGAGAACACGTCTATATTCCAGGGGAACTTGTAATAAGTGAGAGGACGTGTTTATTATTTTTGTCACCTATGTGAAACTGAGCTTTTTCTAAAATTCCAAGCCAAAGTAGAGTTTGATAGAAAACAGCGGTTGAAAACCATTCTGAGATTTTTTTCCATCCCAGAGTTCCTTGTTTTGATTTTCAGAGATATTATCATTTTGATCCTTGTGGCCAGGAGATTTGGAAGTGTATTTCAGTATTCAAAACTGAAAAAGAGAATATGCTTGAATAAACATAAGAGGAAACAAAGACAGTCTCCATGCACTCAGAAGAACCAGCAAAGGGTGGCCTTTGCTGTATTACGTGCTCTGACACATCAACCACACTTAGCACTTAATGCAGACACAGCTCATAAACTCCACATTGGTAAGCACTAATTTCATTTTTTTTTTAACTTAAAAGATTATGTGAGTATGTGTGAGGGTTCATGCACTAGTGTGCAGTGTGTCAGAGGCCAGAAGAGGACATTCAATTCCCTGTGGCTGGAGTTACAGGCAGTTGTGAGCTGCCTGAAATGGGTGCTGGGAACTGAACTCAGGTCCTCTGGAGAAGCAGCAAGTTCTCTTAACCAGTGAGTCATCTTTCCAGCCCCATCAATTTTATTTTAAAATTGTGTGAACTCACTCCACACTCACACATTTATTTCTCAACGTGCATTCTGAATTTATTTCTTTGTCAACAAGACCCAGATGCATGTACTTTTGGATACCATCTTTAGCTGATCTATAACCTAAGCAATAGCTATTCACCTTGGCCATCTTCGAGGAGCCTCCTGCTGATTCTGTCTTCTCTGCCCAAGTTGCCTCCTGAATCTCAGATTCCTGTCACCACAGTCTTTTCAGATACCCCCTCGGTGCTGCGGCATCTGCTTTGGGTCATATCCATGGCTTCTCCACGACAGAAGATTGTGTTTCTGCTCATGGTGGGGGGGCCCGTTATGTGGCCACAAGCAGGTGGCGCGTCCGGCACTGGTGGAGTGAGCTAGACCCCACTCAGGCAGCTGCCCTGGGCTTGCTCAATGCCGGAGCTTCTACTTTGCCTTCCACAGAACAGCGCGGTTTGGAGCAATCCACTAGGCGAACTTGCTCAACACACCAAACCCAGCTTCAGATTCGCAATCAGCCCATTTACTCCAAGGCCCGGGAGCGGCCAGGAGCTTTGGAGAGGTTTCTAAGCTGTGTGTGGTAACTCTGTCCTGTAGTCCCCGACCTCTTAAAATGAAGATGGGACACCGCTGCAAGTTCAAGCCTGGGCTACATAGTGCGATCATCTCAAGGAAAGAGCAGATAGCAAAAATCAAAGCCCGAGCCTCCACACATGTCATCTCAGCCTCCTACAGTAATAGTGGCTGCTCTGATTCTGATGGGGGTGGTCACAAACTCTGTATGTGAATCTTTTCCAGGTGATGATGTCCTCAACATCACAGAGTCAGACCACAGGACCAACACAACACTTCACACCTCAGGAAGGCAGCCCACACCCACGGCTCTATCAGAGCCTACTACTGTTATCCTGAAAATCAACCAGAACACCTGCCTCTACCTGGTGGGGAGTACAGGATAACAATTTCCTTTTGCTTTGGAAGGACTAGCATAGGGCCAGGAAGATGCCTCAGCCAGGAGAAGCAATGTCCATGAAGTCTGACCCCCTGAGTTCCATCCCTGAAGTCAACACAGTGAAAGAAGAGTGCACACACACACCATAAATAAGTGTACACACACACCATAAATAAGTGTAATTAAAAAAGAGAAAGAAAGAAAGGAAAAAAGAAAGAAAGAAAAAAAGAAAGGAAGGAAGGAAGGAAGGAAGGAAGGAAGGAAGGAAGGAAGGAAGGAAGGAAACCTGATGAGCTCCAGGCCCTTAATGGGCCCCAGCATCTACAGAAGGCTCTGCCCTCTGCAGGACGTGTGACTTACCATTGCTGGCCCTGTTCCAGCTGCTTCTTCATCAGGCCCTACGTACCCAGTAACACCTCTGATGTTGACCCTTGTGATTCTCTTGGGAAGCCTGGAGATCTCTTTCCCTCTGGGTGCATTTTGTCAGGAGGTGGCCCGATGCAGAAGAGAATTTCTACCTTTCTCTCTTTTGAGGCAGGAGTGGTGGTAAATTGTTTCTGCTATTGTACACTGAATAATATAGAGAAGAAAGAATCCAGCTGAGCAGTGGTGGTGCATGCCTTTAATCCCACCACTCAGGAGGCAGAGGCAGGCAGATCTTTGTGAGTTTGAGGCCAGCCTGGTCTACAGAGCGAGATCCAGGAAAGGTGCAAAGCTACACAGAGAAACCCTGTCTTGAAAAACCAAAGAGAGAGAGAGAGAGAGAGAGAGAGAGAGAGAGAGAGAGAGAGAGAGAGAGAGAGAGAGAGAGAGAATCCATGGTCAGAGACCCTCCACCACATCTCTGGGGTGCGTCCACCTTCTCCCTGCAGAGATATTTATTGGGCCTGATCACCCAGTTTTGCCCGCAGCAACTGACAGCCTTCTCCAGGCATCCTCTTGGCATTCAGGGTCACTGGTGTAAATTAAACAACGGTGCATCAGCATCCACCACCCCTGCATCTTAGACCTTCAAGGGTGACACCAGAACCCTCCACCAGCTCTAGGTGTGGTATTAGTTCAGACTTCCAGTTTTAGAAAGGGTGGTTGGTACTTTCACAGGCCTCACCTGGAAGCTCGCACCAAGTGCCGAGGTTGCCGGCTTCAATTACTCTCTTACACGGGGGAAGTGGCCGCTGGAATCTGTGCACAGCAGGCCCTCTGTCAATCAGATCCTGGCTAAGAACTCTGTGGTATCTGGCTGCCCTGTGTTTCACTGGAACAAGGAAAGCATGTGATACATCAACTTTAATATCGGAGTCAATTCAGGCACTGAAATAACCAGGCACCCTTCTTCCCTGGTGTCAGTGATCAGGCAGTCAGTCACCAGTACCTGTTATGGTCAACAGACGTGAAAAGAGTACTATCCTTCTTATCTCCATTCACACCCCTCGGTTTTTTAACTACAGCGCCATTCACCTATGTCTCCCATCTCTTTTCTTTAGGACCCCAGAGGTGTCTGAAGTCAGGGCCCAGGCAGGTCAGAAGGGCTCATAGGACCAGACATGCTGAGTGTGACATGAAGTTAAGTCTCTCTGTTCAGGAACCATCAAGCCTTTCGGGGAGAGATCATTAACTCTGCATGGGTGCTTCTGAGCACACGTCTTCTGTGAGGCTGCTCCGTGCACCCTGGGGCTGGCCAGCAGCAGAACTCACATTGTTTATGCTGGATGACCACATGCACTATTAATACCAACCGTGACTCAAAGCCACAAAAACCATTGCTCTCCGAATCCCTACGACTTCCTTACCAGAGTCTCGTGAACAGAAGATGAAGCTGTTCTCAGGCTTTTCTGGTAAGCTAGGTGTAGTAGTTTGTATAATAGTTAACACACAAGGTTTGATAATTTATGTAATAGTTAAAAACTTTCAGTTTATTGGAAACTTACAGAGTTCTTAAAACATTTGTCATATTTAGTAGGAAGCTAGAGTTTTTGCTTTTGTTTTTGTTTTTTGTTTTTGTGTGTATTACTTTTCTTTTCTTCCTTTTCATTTTCTTTTTCATTATTTTCTTCTTGTAATTATAAGAAGAATGTTCAACAGCCTATGCTTTACATGGTAAACTTCATAGTTTGAGGGAGAATGCCAAGCTAAGGTGGGTGAGTCTTGAGTCTGTATGCCAGGGTCTTTGCTAAATGACTTTTAGCATTTTACATTTTTTAAACCCTGGGAATCTTAATTTCCATGTCTCTTAAAGTTTTATAAAGATAAATGTGAAGCAATGAGAAAAATCTAGTAAGTGCTTACAAATTATTAAAAGGGATATGATCAGAGCAAAGGCAAATTCCAGTCCTGAAAAACTCACCATGTAAACGGTAACGATGGAGACACTATGAGAAACCTTGCCTTCCTAATTCTATAGCACTGTTTCATCATTTGTCACTTCCACACTCTTTAGGGAGCTGAAATATGGTTGTCATGAGACTTCCCCTACTAACTCAGATAGAGCGTCAAGAGCAGACCTAAGTCGGAGCTCCAGTAAGGGTCAACTGGGCATACTGGTGGATTTATTGGAGTGCCATCCCCAAGAGCACATGTAGGGGTGGTTCACAGGAGCATGGACAACTCAAAGGCAGCTATCACTGAAAAGCCCACACCAGAACACTTGAACTCATGGAAGCATCCCCAGAGTTCTCTGCACAAATTGCATGCAGCTCCATGAGTCAAAAAGCCAACTCTCTTTAACAGCTATTGTTCCTATAACCTTGGCCAGGAACCTTGTGAGTCTTATTAGTTTAGGGAACTTCCTGAGATTTGGGAATTTTTGCTTCCTGAATCTTAAGAACCTCCTGCTTTCTTCATGTGAATGAAGTTTCAATCCATAAAAATTTATGGCATAACATTGGACAGCTTCAAGACTTGGTGGAATAAATTGGAACCAAAGGGTATTATGTTTTTAGAAGGCACTTCCCATGATTAACATCAGAGGCTGTGATTGATCCATTCAGGCATTGCCAAATGCTTTTCTAGCATCATCTATGTGTACAATTGACAATTGATCTCTATTAGATCTCAAAGCAAAGTGGGGAATATTTGTTCTTAATGTTTTTTTTCTAATTTGTTTATTTTATGCATATGAGTGTGTTGCCTGCCCATATGTCTATGCACCTTGTGCCAGCAGTGTATCCACTGAGGCCAGAAGAAGGCATCAGAGACCCCAGGACTGAAGTTACAGTTATTTGTGTGCCTTATTGGCACTGGGAATTGAACCCAGGACCTCTGGAAGAATAGCCATTGCTTTAAACCACTGAGCCAACTTTCCTTAAAATTTTGAAATGTAATTTTAGAATGAAAGTTTCTGATTACGGCAGTTCAAAGGTAATTTTAAAAAATCAAAGTAGAGGTGTGAAGATCGATGTTTACAATTTGATTTATGTTCCCAATTGAATTCATGCCATTTTCCTTCTTTCGTTTTAGTGGAGGAAACACACAGGTGTATCTTGCAAACTCCTTTTTAATGGAGCCCCTTGTCCTGGATGACAGGCCTCTGCAGGTGAGCTAAGCCAGGCCACTCTCTCCCACAGCTGACAGTCAACTGGAGGTCCCTCTCCACTGACTGCCATTCTCTGATGGAAGAAGAAAATAAAATTTGCCCTGGTGGAGTCATATGGAAATGTATGCAGGGTGGATGTACCTGCAAACCCAACTTCTGATGTTCAGCTAAGCAGCAGAGTGACAGGGGATTTCTACACCCACCCACCCCACACTCTTCATTATGGACAGCATTCAGATGATCCTGTGGGTGGAGACCCACATTCTGTCTGGCTTTCAGGGTGATGATTTTAAGTTCCCCCTCTACTTCAGGACCCCCTAAAACACTTGCTATACTACAGTTTCAGGCAAACACTGAGCTCCTGAGTTCCCTATCATACATTTTTTCTTGCTGAAGCCCAAGCAAGATTCCCTAGTACGCTGATCCCCATGCAGGGCATTGACAACTGCAGCATGGCTTCCCATGAGGGAAGCAGGAGCCCAAAGCCCAGTGACCCTTATCTCCTGTCCTGGCTGTGTGAGCCAAGAGGATGGCCCCTGACTCCTCTTCCCTTCCCTATGTGGGTTTGACTCAGAGCCTGGGTTGAGCTTTTCCTCAGGGTTGGGGAAGCCCTTGGCATCCACAGAAGCCATGCAATATTTACTAGATATATGGGGCCTCAAACAGGCAGTGAGGGAACATTAGCACCATCGCCCCTTAGCCTTGATCTCTTTCCTTTTCGAGGCCGTGTTGAGTGGACAAATGGATTTTCAGTGGCTTTCTGATGCTCCCCCTCCCTCCTCCAACCCTGGAGGATGAAAGGACAAAAGGAGTGAAGAGAAAGACCTAATTCACTGCCACTGTGGGGGGGGGATGGGGAGGTGGGTGGTGGGTGGTGGTGGTGGTGGTGGTAAGTTCTAGATTCCTCTCTCAAAGGGCTGAGCAAATGCAGTAGAGAGACAAATATAAACCACCACGCAGCGGGCGTGGAAGGGTGTGCCGCATTCCTAGCACTTCTGCACCTTAACTGAGAGATGTTCTCTGGGAAAGAGGCCAGCCCAATTTATTTCCATAACCAGGCAACAGTTTTTGAGGACTCATGGCTACGCACCAAATCATCGCCATTGTGAGAACATTATTTGAGGTCCCTCTTCGGAAGGAGACATATGGCATTCTTAAAGATGGCTATTGAAATGGCAAGGCTGGCAGCAGTCATTTCAGTCAGTCAGAATCCCTTGTCATCTCTCCCAGCTAGCCTACCAGCAGGAAGGGAGTGCACTTAATCCCACCCCTCTGGTCCCTGACTTTAACAATGGGAAGCTGGACCTCCTACGTGGAAAAAAACAACAGCACAAAAGCCAAACAAATAACAAAGAATTAGTTATGGGAGAACAATCACCATAGTTTGTAAATAGTATCCAAGGATAACTTAGCAGAGGATTTGTCCACAGAATTAATTGCTGTATAAAGCAAGGCTGCCTTCAAAAGGAATTGCTGGAAACCAGATTCCCAGAAGGGACTCTGAGGCCTAATGAGCTCTCTGCAGCTTCAAGGCGAAGTCTCAGCACTGCTTAGGAGAGCTCATGGCGGCCTGGAAACCTATTGTTTTAATCTGACTTGTATCACCTCTTGCCTCTGACCTGGGCTGCAAGAAAGCAGCTCACTAGCCATCAAACACGTTTCCAGGCTTTCCTACTCCGTGGGTGCTGCTGAGACAGATAAGCGCCTGCCTCACTTTCTCCTCCCTAGGACAGGATGGCTGCTGTCTTACTAGAGATTTTAAGGCTCAAGTCTGAGCTTTGACACCCCAACTTCTAAATGTGGACATCCGTCTCTGAAACCTAATTTAAAGACACAAGTGCAAACGAAAGGAGAAGAGATATGGCCCCATCCAGAAGAGGAATAAAGAGTCCAGTGACCCCACAGTCTGTCATCATGGGTACCGGCTTGAGGCTTAGGTCTAAACAGTGGTCAGGAGCAGTGCACAGCTGAGTAGTCCTGGTCAAAGTGCGGTCCTGTCCATCATGCCTGTCTGAGCCTCAGTCTCTCTTGCAAGGGGGTCTGACAAGGTGTAAAGACTGTGTGAAATCTTCCCGGAAGACAAGCTCTTCTGACTGGCATCAGCCTTTTCCTTCTCCCAGTTCACTGGGGAGTCTTGGTTCAATGGTATGAGAGCTTGGGGCGGGAGTTGGGGGGGCGACTCCTCTCAAGTTTTCTCACTGAATCCCTCTCAGCCAGGGCAGCTACAGTAGAATTTCCAGTCTGAGCTGAAGCTACTCAGGAAGGACACATGGGAGGGCCGACCTAGGAGTAAGTGCTAGTAAGGAAAGGAAGGGAGGGAAGGAGTCGAGCGAGGGCAAAGAATCATTACCATGCACATTACCTTTCAGCTTATTAAATTCTCTTAAAAGGAATATGAGGGGACTTGAGAGATGGCTCAGTAGTTAGTGTTGACTTTAAGCGGCAGCGTAATGTTATTCATTAAGCAGCGCTGTTACCGTGTGAGAAAAGCCACGAGGTACAACAAAACCCACTATGAAGGTTCATTAGGGGAAGGAGCAGAGGGGAATGTGCCTTAGGCCTATGGAAATGGCTGTGCAGAGAGAGAGGGGAAGAAGGAGAAGGAGGAAGAAGAAGGGGAGTGGAGTCTGTGACCTGCTTGCTTTTTATGGATTCCCCTGCACATGTACATGCGAGCTTACGGAGATACGTCTCGCATGCGCATAGATTGCGTGATCATGTGTGCAAATTACACAGGATGTAAGACCCTGGGATGACTAATCTAAGACCCTGCAGTGACTAATAGTTTTGCCAGTTCATGCTCTGTCATGTAGCTGGGGGAGTGGCCAGTGGCCAGGAATTCCAACAGTTAGGAACATTTTGTTTTCTCTTGTGGAGGACCCAGGTTTGGTTCCCAGTTGCCACATGGTGCCTCACAAACATTGTAATGCCTGGCCTTGGGGATCCACGTCCCTCATCTGCCCCTTTGGGCGTTACACACAGTACACAGACAGACATGCAGGCAAACGTTCATACACACAGAATGAAAATAAATACACGGGGCTGGAGAGATGGCTCAGAGGTTAAGAGCACTGACTACTCTTCCAGAGGTCCTGAGTTCAATTCCTAGCAACCACATGGTGGCTCACAACCATCTGTAATGAGATCTGGAGCCCTCTTCTGGCCTGCAGGTATACATGCAGGCAGAACACTGTATACATAATAAATAAATCTTTAAAAAAAAAAAAAAGAAAAAGAAAATAAATACACATTGTTAGAAAAGGAATACTAAGAATAAAGAATGGTAATGAAAATATAGAAATCATCCTCGAGATAAAAAAGGAAAATTATTTATTTCAAAAGACGTTTCTTGACATACAAGTTTAAGGCGAGGAAACAGTTGCTTCTGCAAATGAGATAAAGATTAGCTCGCCTCCAGAGTCCTCCTTGGCTCTCAGAATCTATCATCTTCAGAGAAAGAGGCAAGAGATCGTCTCCTGATACCATTGTTCCTGAATAATGCTCTTGACAAAATAATGTAGCTGATTTGTGAAACATGTCACGGTGCTCATTGCCGACAAAGCCTCCCGGGGCCTTCCGTCTTTTTCTTAAATGACAGTGTGGGACACCCGCATGCACTCTGCAGCAATCAATGTTTGCCAACATGCTGTCTCTGCTACAGATGTTTTGAATTCATTACATTTTCAGTGAAATGAGGGTGGCACAGCAAAGGCTCTCACTATTTACAGGAATAACATGGACAGGTGTGTGTGTGTGTGTGTGTGTGTGTGTGTGTGTGTGTGTGTGTGTGTGTCAGCATGCAGACATGTACAATTACATGATAAGAATTCTGGCAGCCCATATGTTAACCTGTGTGACTGTCATATGCTGTCTTGTTATCAAGATAAATGCTTAAGTTTTTAAATTATTTTGTAATAATTATTTCATTTTATTTGATGTGTGTGTGTGTGTGTGTGTGTGTGTGTGTGTGTGTGTGTGATATGTGTATGGGTGTCTGCAGAGTCCAGAGGAGTCATGGGATCCCTTGGAGCTGCAGTGACAGGTGTTGTGAGCAGCCTGACACAGGTGCTGGAAACCAAACACAGGTCCTTTGGGACAGCGACAAATCAAGGCGTCTCTCCAGATCCTTAGATTTTGTGTCTATAAACTTTGTATAATTTCCTTCTGGGTTCTTTCATTACCTATTACAAAGAAAGTATACATATATATGCATGCATTAAACCTAATTAGATTCTAACTAATAGAATCAATTTAATTATAGTTTAATTAAAGTTTAATTATTACCTTAATATGAACTGCAAGCAAGATTTAAAATAATAACCAGTATTAATTTGGGATCATCCCAAAGTAGTAATACATCTTTTGTCATCTGAATAGGACATGCCATGCCCTCTGCATAGAAAAAGTCTGAACCACATGATGGCTTCAATTAAAATTAACTTTGTCCCCAACTCTTTTATGTAATTAGTGTGTAATATAAAGTATTGAAGAGTGACCCAATATTAGTGAAAATACAATCCTTTAAGGAATGCAAAAAGAAATGTATTGAGAAATATTCTAATTTAAGGCAGACATAGTAAAACTCCCTGTTGCATGACTGAATTTTTTTTTTTTTCAAATAAATGATACCAATGGCCGTTAATGACAAACCTGAATTGGAGAAAACTATCAGATGCCTGGGAACAACAAGGAGGCATAGCGCGGCGGAAAGCTGCCTGGCAGACAAACCGGAGGTCACTTATTTCTCCTGGGGAAGTTGCCTGCTGTGTTTGCTCATGGCTCACACTCCGACAGGGACAACATTTGACAAAATAACTCCACGGGTGATGGCTTTATGTCCTGTGGCCCATTAATCTGGTTTACTTCTAGCCTAATAAGCTCATTTAACAATTTTAGTTAAAACAGTACATATACTACCTAGTTCCTCAAGTGTCCTTAAAACATATTTTAACATTTTATTTATTTCCTCCTATTTAAATATTTTCTAGATTTTTTTTGTGTGTGTGAAAGTCCTAGTTTTGACTTTTTAAAGACTTATTTATTTTATTTCATGCGTGTGGGTCTTTTGTCTGCTTGTCTGTCTGTGTGCCACATGTGTGTGCTGTGCCTGTAACACCCTGCCTCCTGGAACAGGAGTTTCATGTGGTTGTGAGCCACCACGTGGGTTCTGGGAATGGAACCCAGACACTTTGCAAAGGCAAAAGTACTCTTAACCACTTAGTCACCTCTCCAGCCCCATTGGCTTAATTTTTAAATCTTTACATTATAATTTGACAGTTTGAGGGAATTCTAAGGTAGACTAATATCTTCTGAAAAGGACGTTGGAGCAGCATATTTTCTTAGCTCTCTCTGTAAGGCAATTAGAACATGACTTTGTTGGAATTCTGTTTCTTTTGCTTGTGTGGTTGATGTCATTTTGCACAGGTTTTGTTTTTGGTTAAGTCATTATATTTTTCCAAAGTGTGTGTGTGTGTGTGTGTGTGTGTGTGTGTGTGTGTGTGTCTGTGTGTCTGTGTGTCTGTGTGTCTATGTGTGTTACCTGACACACATGGGTGTGTACTTGCTCATGCACTCACACGCCGAGGCCAAAGCAGAACAATGACTGTCTTCCTTTATCTTTCTCTGCTTAATTGTTTTCAAATAGGGTGTCTCACTGTTGCTGACTTTTGTAGTCTAGGGCTACAGTCACAGGCCAGGAATCATTCAGGATCCACCTGGTTCCACCCTCCAAGGCTGGGGTTACAGGTACATGCAGTCATGTCTGACTTTTTACATGGGTCCTGAGACTTTAAAATTGAGTATCCATACCTGCAGAGCACTTCGAGCCACTGGACATCTCCCCAGACACTCAGCCCCACCTACCAAAGGCTCCAGGACCCCATACCAGCATCTGAGGCTGGGGACCAGGCTTTCAACACAAGGGCCTTTGGGGTGTTCAAGCTAGAAACTGGACTCTTGCCAGCTATTACTCTAATCTAGCAGCTTTACAGCTTTGCTGTAGTTTAGGTCAAGCATCATGCATCACCACCTTCAGGTGGTGTCTACCTTCAGGTGATTACTATTCCTGCTAAAAATCTCATTTTTCTGTTGGGTAAAAGAGAATATGCTAATGTTTTCTGTTTTCCCACACCCCTTTTCTCAACACAGAGAATGAGATGACACCCTGTGAATCCTCTGTGTCTCTACTCAGAAACTGGAGTTCTCCAATCTATGCATCCTAAATACTAATTTTACTTAGAATTTGTAAGCATGACTGAGAAAGGGAATATTTGCTGTGAAAGATTAGACATGTCACAGGTTGTTCTTAAGGTTCATTTGCAAGCATTGAAACGAACTAACCATCATGGAAAAATAATAATAAGCAATGGAGAAGAAACAGAAAAGAAAACGTGGAAGTCCAGTGAGCATGTGAAGCTACTAGCCGCTCTTGTTGGTTTCGCTCTTGGCTGGTGTGAGCCTGAGGTGCCACAAAAAACATTCCTGTGGCAATGGGTAGTGACGCTGCTGTGTTGCCTGGACTCCTGAGGTACATCTGAGCTCACATCTGCCTGTACACGCATGTCTGTGGGCAGCTGTGCCTCCAAGAGAGTAGGCAGAGGTTTGGGTGTTGTTTTAACTTCGGCATAGTGGCTGCACCTTAATCCAATGCTATTTTAGCCAGTAATTATGACTCCACAGTTACCGACCTGCTTGTCTGGCAGCAACCCGGTGGCTCAGGCAACAGCCTGGTAGGAATTCTGTTTCCACAGGCACTGGCCCTGTACCGCTGCTAAAGGTAGCTTCAGCTAAATATTGTTCTATTTATAAATAAGACTTGAGATTCAAAGACTGGGGTGAAAACCTGCAAGCTTAGAGAGGCTGAGTAGCAAATAGCTAACCTTCTCTCCTTGCTAGGGTCTCCCAAAGAGGATCCTTCCACTCCACCAGACAAAAAAAGCCATGCCACTTGATGTCCCTCCCTACTACTTCCGGTGCATCAATACAACAGTAACTAAAATACAGTAAGCCATTAAATGTAAAGGAATACAAAAGATAGCAAAGGCCAATATAGCTTTATTTATTAGCCAATGGGAGCAACACATATTCACAGTAAACAGAAAGACATCCCACAGTGCTTTACCTTTTCTGTCTGATCAAAAAGGAAGGTTTTCATTTTAATATAGTAAAATAATATGTAACAAAATAGTTATCAAGCAAGAATTACAGTTACAATATCTAGTCTATTTTTATTTGGCAAAATTAAATAAAATATTTTATCATCTATTCTATATTTGTGAGTCTGAAATTTCATATCTAATTTACCTTTTACCATAACTAAGAAAAAGTATAGTTATAACTATCTAGTCTTCAGCTCCATCCAAGACCCCAGAAGGATATAAGATTACCTGAGTAAACAGGAAGTACATTATAAGCAACTCCCAAAATTCTGGAAATAACAAGAGGTATCTGGTTGCCTGGACAGTCACCCAAAGTTCCTCTGCAATGTTGGGGCATCCATTTTCGGCCTATAGGCCTAGAGTCCCTCCCACAGCAATAAATGGAATAAATTCTCCAATTAAACAATATAGATTATGTTGATGAGTTACTAAGCATGGCCTAATAATACACTGCCTGCCTCACCAATAAAAATGCACACAGGCTGGAAACAAAGAGTGGATATCAGGTTCTGATTGACAGGAACCCCAAGGTAACCAGGAACTGCTATGGTCACAAGGACAAATGGAAGACAAAAACTGCAAGAAAAAGAGAGCTTTCCTCTAGAGGCCAAGGCATCAGTTAACCACGAAGATATGAATGAGAGTATCTGTGTCTCACACTGCTATAGGAGTTTTACAGGACCAACACCATTAGGCTAAAGGGAGGAGTGGACTTGGACATCATCATGGTGTGCTGTTCATTACCCATTTTCACCAATAGACAGGTCATCCAAGTGAAGAGTAATAAGGAAATATCAACCTCAAATTACCACAGGCTTGTCAGACATCTACAGGACAATCTGTGTGCCAGCTGAGAGACATCTCTAGAGAGAGTCATATGTTAGCCCACAAATCTTTTTTTTTTTTTAAAGATTTATTTATTTATTATGTATACAATGTTCTGACTGCATGTATGCCTGCAGGCCAGAAGGGGGCACCAGATCTCATTGTAGATGGCTGTGAGCCACCATGTGGTTGCTGGGAATTAAACTCAGGACCTCTGGAAGAGCAGCCAGTGCTCTTAACCTCTGAGCCATCTCTCCAGCCCCGCCCACAAATCTTAATAAACTTTGAAACTTGAAATCATGCCCTGTATCTTTTCTGATCGTAATAAAATAGAATGAGAAGTCAACAATGAAAGGTATTTTATGAATCACACAACATTGGGCCCGAGACTACACACTGTGAAGTCAGGGGAGATTTTGAATGTTCTCAGAACACCAAGAGGAAAAGGGAAGCAAAGCATACCAAAGGTGTAGGTGCAGAAGCAGCGGTGCCGAGGGACCAGCGCCTGTGTCTACAGTGAAGAAGTAGAAACAAAAACGGACCCAGTGAGTGGTTTGCTGGTGCATTTCAAGGAATTCGGAAAAGCAAGAACCGAATCCAAAATCAGCAGGCGGGAAGAGATAGGACAGATCAAACAGGGGACAGAGTGAGCAGAGCCTTCGATGTGTGTGAAAAGAATAAGAAAATAAAGTCGGCTTTTCAAAAAGATAAAGAAAAGGGACACACTTTTAGTAGACCAATAAAGACTGAAATGAAAAATGCAAACCAATACAACTAAAGACGGGAATGGAGACACTGTCACAGAACCACAAATGTTATGGTTGTCATTACAGCAATTATATGATAACAAATGAGGGGAACCGGCTTAGGAAGACAGATCGGTGTGTGAAGTACTTGCCACACTGATCTGAGTTCAATCCTTAGACAGGCCATGGTGGTGTTCATTCACAGTCTAGCTGTAGGGATGTGGAATCAAACAGATTCCTGGGGCTCATTGACCGTACAGCCCAGCCCCTTGGGGAGGCCCAGGCCAGTGAACATTGTGTTCAAAACTAATTATTTCAAAGGTGGATATTACCTAAGGAATGACACCAAGCCTGGTCTCTGACTTCCTCTGCACATACACACCACACATGAACACTGCAAATGTTCGCCCACACACATCTGCATATGTGCACACACACACACAAATTAGAAAGTCTGAAATAAAAAGGAAAGAATTTTAGAATGTGTATGGCCTACCAAAATTGAATTATCAGGACATAAATAGATCAGTAATGGATAAACAGATTGAAGAAATAGTGAAGAGTCTCCCTAGAAAAGGTGCAGTCCAGACGACTTCACAGGTGTTGATATCAAACTCTTAAAGAGCTAATGACAGTTTTTCTAAGGCTGCACCACAGAACTAAGAGTGAAGAAAATTTATGAAAAACGTTCTATGAAACCCATATTACCCCGGCCAAGTCCAGACAAGGACACAAAGTATGAAAACTACAGGGTCATGTCCCCAATGGATTCAGATGCAAATATTCTCAGTGAAAGACCAGCAAACAGCAAGCCTGGTTATGGAGGTATTATATTTGTACTGAAATGTGATTTTCATTGTATGTTAATAAATAAAGTTGCCCAGTGGTCAGAGCTATTAGAGCCATAGCAAGAGCATGGTGGTGGTGGCACACGCCTTTAATCCCAGCACTTGGTAGAAGAGCTAGGTAGATCTCTGTGTGTTCAGGAATATAGCCAGCATTAGAGACATATGCCTTCAAGACCTGGAGGGCTGTACTTACAGGCAGTGACGAGGCAGTCATGTGTTTAGGTTTACAACCAATGAGAAAGCAGAACAGAAAGACTATTTAAAGACATACACATAGGAAGTAGCTCTCTCTCGGGGAAGCTAGGAGCACAGCAGGAGGAAGGGTAAGATTTTAGATCTGAGCTCTGACCTCTGGGATTTCTCTTTTACAATCTGGCATGCCTTTGCCTACTCTGTTACCAAAAGGATGGCCTCTCATAGTTATTGATTTAAAAGACTGTTTCTTTTCAATACCCTTTCAATAAAAAGACAGAGAAAGATTTGCTTTCACAGTACCTACTTATAATAATTCTCAACCAGTTAAAAGATTTGAATGGAGGGTCCTCCCACAGGGAATGTTGAATAGCCCAAATCTGTGCCAATATTTTGTACAACAGCCATTGGAAGTGATACGTAAAAAAATTTCTAAATCTATAATTTATCATTATATTGATATTTTACTAGCTGACTCAAATGCAGATACTTTAGAAAGAATGTTTGACGAAGTAAAGAAAATTTTGCCTTGCTGGGGATTACAAATTGCTCCTGAAAAGATACAAAGAGGAGATTCTATTAATTATTTAGAATATAAAATAGAGCTACAAAAAATTAGACCCCAAAAGGTGCAAATTAGGAGAGATAGACTACAGACTCTTAATGACTTTCAAAGATTATTTGGAGATATTTCTCATCTATGAACTATTGTTGGGGTAAAAAACGATGAACTGACTAATTTGTTCAAAACCTTAGAAGGTGACAAGGACTTAAATAGTCCAAGAGAATTATCACCTGAAGCTGAGAAAGAATTGGCCTTGGTAGAAAAGAAAGTACATGAAGTGTACGTGGATCGCATTGATCCAAAGCTGGATTGCATTTTGGTTATTTTACCTTCTAGGCATTCTCCTACTGGAATATTAATATTGAGACTGCAGGATTTATCCCTGATGCTTCAGAATTAACTTCACTATTTATTCAATTACAAGATACAATCAGGAAAAGGAATCATCCTTTATATATAACTCACATCCGATCCCATACTGGTCTGCCAGGCCCTCTAGCACAAGGCAATGATGAGATTGATAAATTATTGATAGGAAATGTGCTGGATGCCTCAGAATTTCATTAAAAAAAAACATCATGTCAATAGTAAAGGTTTAAAAAAGGATTTTTCTATAACCTGGCAACAAGCCAAAGAAATAGTAAAGAAATGTCCTACTTGTTCCTTCTACAATCAAACATCATTACCAGCAGTATGTAACCCAAAAGGTACTCAGAGGAGTGAAATCTTGCAGATGGACATGTTTCACTTTGCAGAATTTGGAAAATTGAAATATGTACACCACACCATCCATACTTATTCAGGATTTCAATGGGCAATTGCTTTGAGTTCTGAAAAAGCTGATTCTGTATTCACTCATTTGCTAGAAGTTATGGCCATCATGGGTATACCTGCACAAATCAAAACTGACAATGCTCCATCATATGTCACTGTTAAAATGAAACAGTTTTTTTTTTTTGCTTATTATAATATAAAGCATATTACAGGTATACCACATCATCCTACAGGTCAAGCAGTTATAGAAAGATCAAACAGTACTCTAAAGGATATGTTAAATAAACAGAAAGGGGTAACAAAACCCCCAGAAATAGACTGCATAATGCTCTATTAACTTTGAATTTTCTCAATGCCAATGAGAAAGGAACAACGGCTGCAGAGAGACATTGGATAATAGAAAAATCTACAGAATTAAATCAGCCTATATACTTTAAGGATGTGCTGACCACTGAATGGAAACCAGGGTATGTATTACATTGGGACGAGGTTTTGCTTTTGTTTCTACAGGAGAAGATGAGCTGTGGGTACCATCAAAATTGATAAAGGTTCGATTTGAACAAGAGAAACCTCTTAATTAGAGGAGGTGATAGTTCATCAACCAGCATGAACATTCAATTTAAACTAACTTGTACCAGTAACACGTGCCTTTTCATTTAATCAGATAATAACTTGCCAAAAAGGAACATCTCCAAAATTAGTCTTGGGGAAAGGTTTTTGTTTTTGTCTTTTAGGAGAATGAAGGTTAAGGAATCTGAAGTACACTGGACAAATGAGACAACTTAAGAAAACTGGGACAAATCATCTATCCCAGGAAACAGAGTGAAATGGCGTATGTATATATATTATCTAAAAAATTTTATGTCTTCCTACATGTTTGTTTCTGCTTTTCTCTAAAGATTTAACACTATTGGTCTTCTAATAGTCCCAGTTCAAATAAAATTTAAAGCTGACTTTGGATTTGGAGAATGGCTCTCTCCTTCTTTAAACTCAAGCATGTTGTTAAAAGGAAAATGTAAACTCCCTGTATCATGCCAGAATAAAAGAGCCATCTTCTGCTATGGGACAGGACAAAAGCCAAATTAATTAAGGGACTATTCTATTACTAATCTCAACTCTTTGAATCTATTCTGATTCTTTAAACTTTTCATAAAATATTAATTTTATATCAAAATTTACAAGATTAATTTTTATATTATATATATAATATATATTAATTTATATTATATATAATTTATATATATGTATATATATATATAACTTTGTTAAGATATGGACATATAGAATACTAACTAATTCTAGAAAAAAGGCTTCAATTAGCTGCATATATATGTCTTTGTGTTCGAGTCTCATCAGTTTTCTGCAGGAAATCATGGCCAGGCCTAACATCAAATGAAGTCTCCAGGAGGAAGATGGGGCTCCACAACAACAACAATTCCACGTGGACAATAATAATATCATTAAGCTGACAAACATCATCCACAGATCAGCTTTGAACTACAAGGTGCTCAGAGCAATTTTGAGATGACTAGCTTAGATGATCCAGTCTCAAAGACTACTTGAATAAGGACTTGAGATAAACCTTGAACTTTGACATTATACAAGGACTGGCTGATGAAGGATATAGTTACCTTTCCTAGAATTTGACAATTAACCTAAAATTTTTCTTTCAGGATAAAGATAACTTCACCCATACGCAGCAGGAAGCAATTTTGAGAATACAATGCCCACATTCCCAAAGAGGTGTTATGGGGCAGGTGGTTTTTTGGTCCTTTTAATGGGTTTTGGGTCTGGGATAATTTCATTGTTTAGGGGGATTGGTTATAAGTTGTTGTCAAGGGTTAGGAAAAAGGCTAAGCAAAGGAGATTAGATTTAAGGTTCTTGTTTAACAAAAAAAAAGAAAAGAAAAGAAAAAGACAATTACTAGTTTTAAATACTTTACATTGGATTGGATTGTTTTATATTATATACATATTTGATTCTGATATTTTTATAAAATGCTATATTTATATTTCTAATTGTATTTATACCATTCATTTAACAATGTAATGCAATTTTCTGATCTTTGAATGTTATTATTACCAACTATTAGGATATAAAGAAAGTTAGCAATTAGACATTACAATAGAACTTGTAGTCATATTAAATATGTTTTAAAAATTGAGCAGATATATTTTAGACAGGTCATCTTCAAACCCTTCAGAGATCTACAGAATATGGCATTTAAAATGTTTTAATAACTTAGAAATTTTTCTTTTTTGAGACATGTTGGCTCCTGGCAATACCAATCTACTTCAGAGAAAATATGGGCATTGAAGAAACTGCATATGGAGTTAACATTCATTGTGGCAAAAGTTAGCTACTGGACAACAAAATATCCTCGAATCAACAGGACAAAATTGACAGACAGGACATGAAAGAAATGACTACTGATTGTTTCCAAAACAAGTGTGCTTATGGCTTTATCAAAAGGAATCTTCTGAGGCCAGGACAATATGGCACTATCCCTGAAGTAGCCTTCACAGTCCGGAAAAGGTACAGTGCCTTTTTCTTCAAAGGCAGCTGAACAGGCAGTGGGCCAATGGCTTCTGGTGTGCAATGGAACAGCAGCTGAAAGCTCATGCCTCTCAATAGTAGACTGGCATTTAATAGAGGGATGTGGAGAAGAAGGTGATGCTGAGATGAAGCCATATATACACAGCCAAGAAGAATGGACAGCTGAATTCAAAAACCATCAACAATTTCCAGAATTTAAAATCCTGAATCATGACATGACACTAGTGGAATTCAGGTATTTCTGGTACATGGACTGCTCTCACTCAATGTGAGGTTGAACTTTTGACCTTGTGTACATCCTACTTCACAAATGAGTCTGTCAGATATGCTAAGCCTATAGGCTGAAGATGATGCCCCAACACTGTGGAGAAACCTCAGGTGACTGTCCAGGCAGCTGGCTGTTTCTGTCAACTTACAAATTTTTTAGAAGTTGCTTGCATGCACTTCCTGTTTTTATTTTTGTTAGCTAATATTATTTCCTTCTTGGGTCTCTGAGGGAGTTGATTAGTTAGTTATAGGTGAAGATTAATTAGTTATATTTGAAGATTAATTAGGATAGAAAGTGAATTAGATACATTTTTAACTTACCAAAATAGGATAGATAAGGGAATTATTTTCTCTGATTTGTCAAATACAAATGAACTAGACATCGTTTAGGTATTTGTTACTTGTATATATTGTATACAGTTATTGTACTTTTGTATATAGTTTTTCTTTTGTCTGTTATAACCTTTTCCTTTTTTCTTTTTATTAAAATAGAAAAGGGGAAATATGGTGGTATTTTATTTGTACTGGAATGTGATTTTCATTGTATGTTAAGAAATAAAGTTGCCCGGAGGTCAGAGCTATTAGAGCCATAGCAAGAGCATGGTGGTGACGGCTGCGGCGGCAGCACACGCCTTTAATCCCAGCACTTGGAAGAAGAGCTAGGTACATCTCTGTGTGTTCAGGGATACAGCCAGTGTTGGAGACATACGCCTTTAAGACCTGGAGGACAGTACTTACAGGCAGTGATGAGGCAGTCATGCATTTGGGTTTACAACCAATGAGAAGGCAGAACAGAAAGACTATTTAAAGACATACACACAGGAAGTGGCTCTCTTTCGGGGAGTTAGGTGCACCGCAGGAGGAAGGGTAAGATTTTATCTCTGAGCTCTGACCTCTCGGCTTTCTCTTTTACATTGGTTCTGTGTTTCTTATTTAATAAGACAGTTGGTTACATCTACACCTGCTGGCTACACCTTTAACCCCAGCACTCAGGAAGCAGAGACAGGCAGAGCTCTCAGAGTTCAAAGCCAGCCTGGTCTACAAGGAGAGTTCCAGGCCAGGCAGGGCTACCTAGAGAAAGCCTGTCTACAAAACAAAACAACAACAACAACAACAAAAACAAAACCAAGAGGGTTGGAGACATGGCTCCATGGTTAAGAGCACCGGTTGCTCTTGCAGGGGACCAGGCTTCAGTTCCCAGCAGCCACATGGAGGCTTACAACCTTCTCTAACTCTAGTTCCTTGAGAATCAATGCCCACTCCTGGCTTCTTTGGGCACTGGGCATGCACATGGTGCACATACAGACATGCAGGCAAATGCGCAAACATATACAATATAAAAATGAACCTTTAACATATCAAGAAAAGAGACCAAACAACAATGGTAACAAAGTTTGACAAACAGGACCCGCTGTGTTTTTGTGCTGTTGTCTGGCTGTCCCTGTTTGCTGTTCCTACTTAGTCTTAAATTTTCTGTGTCTCTTAGCATTTCAACTGAGTACGTACATGTTTCCATCTTCTCTCCTTGCATGTGTTCCATGTTTTATTCTAGAGTTTACAGTATTTACTATAAATAATGCAAATCTACTTTCAAATAGCACCAGGATGTTTTCTTGAGAGCATAATTTTTTCATATAAAAATCTTCCTAGTCCTTTTGTATTATGATGCAGCCATTTCCTTGATCAATTTTAAGTACAGACCTAAGCATATGTGCATGCATACTTACATAGATAAAAATGTCATTCCTTTTATTATTGTGCATAAACATATATCATAGCTAAGAATAAAAACAAGTACTTATTTTACCTTCATGCAATCTACATTTCTGTCCTGTGTAGGTGCACATGTGTACAGCGTTGAGGAGGCCAGAAGAGAACATCAGATCCACTGGAGCTGGGGTCAAAGTGGTTGTGAGCCACCATGTGGGTGTTTGGATTTAAACTCTAGTCCTCACCAAGGACAGCTGGTGCCCCTAACCTTGAAGCCATCTTTGCAGCATGACAATCTGCATTTCTGACCTACATCCTTTTTGTTTTTTCCTAACAAATTTTTAAATAAAGTTTTCAATGTAATCTTGGAACGCTTCATACACATACATAATATATCTTAATGTTACTCCCTTCATTTCTTCCCTAATTCCTAGCCCTCTCTTGGACCCACCAACCTGTCTCCTTCTAAACTGCCTGACCACTTTTTATATTTATTTTAGTAGCAGCCTCTGTGGTGGCTTACATAAAATGACCCCCATAGGTCCATAGTGAGTAGCACTATTAGGAGGTATGATCTTGGAGTAGATGTGGCCTTGTTGGAGGAAGTGTGTCACTGAGGATGGACTTTGAGGTTTCAGAAGCTCAATCCATGTCAAGTGGCTCACTCTCTCTTCCTGCTGCTTGCCAATCCAGATATAGAACTCTTGGCTCCTTCTCCAGCACCATGTCTGCCTGCACACCACCATGCTTCTGGCCATGATGGCAATGGACTGAACCTCTGAACTGTAAGCCAGCCTCAATTAAAGAGTTGCCTTCTGTGGTCATGGTGTCTCTCCACGGCAATAGAAACCTTAACTAAGACAGCCTGCAAGGACCACTCAGTGCTGACATATGGGCATGGTCATCGGGCTATCCACTGGGCAAGAGAACTGGTGGAGAAATGACTCTCCCTCCCTGGGCAGCCATCACCTGCTGAGAACTCCACAACTAGGGATGGCTCTCTAAACAATTTGATGAACACTTCTTACGTGGCAGGCTACTGGAAACAAACTTTCAGGGTTTGTTTTCGTTGTTGTTGTTTTCATTTGCTTGTTTGGGGTCTGAGAAAGCCCTACCTCATTAGGAGGGACAGTCTGGCTGGCGAATTGGCTCACGTTGTATACCCTCCTTCCTGTCTTTCTTCTGTGTTTATAAGGAGATTTTGGAGAAAATTCTTTTCCTTGTTCTTTCGTATGTGAGGCATTCTTGTTTCCTCAGGGTTATTGCTGGATGTTTCCTCTTTTATATTTTAATTTCTAGAATATGATTTTTTTCCTTACTATATGCCCAGGATTTCCTTTTAAGTCTCCAGTTGTCACCCACTCTCCCAACTTCTGGGATTGATGGTTTGTTGCCTGAAGCAAACCAGCTTTAAATACTTCCTTTCTTTTGGGTTCTTTTTTCTCTTCTGATATTCGGATTACATGAAAACTGCACACTGTTCAGTTGCCCACAGTTCTTGAATATTCTGTTCCCTTTCCTGATAATCACATCTGGTTCTACTGTGGTTTAGAAGTATTTATTTTCTCAGACTCTCCTCACCATGTCAAGTCTACCAAGGAGTACGTCGGATGCCTTCCCAGTTGGTAGAGCACTTTACTCCACAGAGGACAAAGTGTTTATTTCATCCTATGTAGTGTAGTCCGTTTTCTTGGAAATCAGGGCATGAACTCAGAGCAGAAGCTAATGACTAAAGCTTTTGTGGATATAGTAGTCTGGGCTGGCATCTGTGGTCTCTTATACTCTGTAGCACTTGTACTCAGCTCTTCTGACTTAAGAGTTTCCATTAAGAAGCCAGGTTTATATTCTAATGGGTCTTCCTTTATATGATACTTGTTTTTTCCCTTGCAGCTTTTAATATTTTTTCATTATACTATATTTTAAATGTTTTGATTACATTTGATTTAACTATTCTTACATATATATGGAAAATATATAGATGCAACTTGCTGTGTGTAAGGATTATATACTTAATTTCATCACCAACCTGTGACAATGACATCCCAGCCTAAAAAGTGGGCATTCCCTCTGTGCCCTCTCTTTCTGCACTCTCTCCTTCCATATTCCCCCTCCGTGTGGTCTCTCTCTCTCTCTCTCTCTCTCTCTCTCTCTCTCTCTCTCTCTCTCTCTCTCTCTCTCACACACACACACACACACACACACACACACACCCTCTCTCCCCCAATAAAGCTCTAGAAAGGTAATATGGCTCGTACTCTTCTACCACTGATACATCCAGCACTCTTCTTCGTCAGTCTCGCATGAGCGTCGTCACTTAACCAACACTGTGTCCCTTATATTTTACTTATATGTACATGTTTTAGGTCTAAATACATGGTATTGTATAAACTATCAGGGTGCATATCTCTGGAAAAACTAATTTTTTCTCATTAGTCATGAAACATTTCTTATACAACATGTAGCGATGATTCTGCATGAGATTTTCCTCAACCAAAATAGCACATCAATGATGTTTCATTGCTCAGGTCTTGTTTAAGAAGCCATAGTGCTAAGACTTCATGGACATAGCTTCCCTGTCATAGCTGGAAGACATAATCTTTTAGCAGATTTCTGGATACTGCAACCCTTATCTTTCCACCTCTTTTCCAGCTATGTTCACTGAAATGCAGGTGTAGGAGTTGTGTTGTAGATGTTTCAGGTGGGGTTTAGTAAACATGTAAATGAGGCAGCAATTTATGAATACTCTATCTCCTTATACATCAGTGTGTACCGACCTATAAGGAGCTATTTATTATACATTAAGTACACCTTTCTTTCTCTAGGTGAAATATTCATCATAAAGTTTCTCCCACAAAATAGAAAGTTTCTAATTTGTTTCATCTATGTTATTGGACTTGAAAAACATATTCTCCTTTCCACCAAATCAAGTCTTCACAAGTAGATATAGAGAATGTATGCACATAAGGGGAATCTGTTTCTCCTAGGTTAGTAATGCATAATACGAATTGTTGTCTAATGGAATGGGGCACCATGCACATTCTTACCGACCTGTATAATAACTGCATTTTATAAATTCTAAACTAAAGTATTTTTTAATAAAATACACATAGAGCTATAATGAGCAATAGAAATAACTACTTATAAAATAGAATACTGCTGAATTATTCATTATAGACTTTCTCTCATGTACTGAAAGAATGACAAATCCTTACAACTTCTGTTAAGTAATTATCTCTAAGTCTTCTTGCAGAAAGGAACTTGGTTGATAATCATGTATGGGTAATATGTGCTTGAAAAAAGATCTCTTTGTTCTGGATAAGCAATATTCAAATATAATTTTCTCAAATTGAATGTACAGTTCTTCCTTACTTTCTTTTTTTTTTTATTTTCAACAAAAAAATTATTCTTATTTTTTTTCATTTTTTTTGGTTTTTATTATTATTATTATTATTATTATTATTATTATTATTATTATTATTATTTTACAACACCATTCAGTTCAACATAATAGCCACAGAATCCCCTGTTCTCCCCCTCTCGCCCACCCCTCCCCCCAGCCCACCCCCCATTCCCACCTCCTCCAGATCAAGGTCTCCCCCGAGGACCGGGTTTGACCTGGTAGACTCAGTCCAGGCCCGTCCATTCCCCCCTCCCAGACCGAGCCAAGTGTCCCTGCATAAGTCCCAGGATTCAAACAGCCAACTCATGCAACGAGCCAAGGACCTGGCACCAATGCACAGCTGCCTCCCAAACAGATCAAGCCAAATGACTGTCTCACCCGTTCAGGGGGCCTGATCCAGTTGGGGGCCCCTCAGCCTTTGGTTCATAGATCCTGTTCTTCCATTCATTTGGTTATTTGTCCCGGTGCTTTATCCAACCTTGGCTTCAACAATTCTCGCTCATATAAACCCTCTTCTTACTCACTAATTAGACTCCCAGTGCTCCACCAGGGGCCCAGCCGTGGATGTCTGCCTTCAGATTCCTCAGTCCTTGGATGGGGTTTATGGCACCACTATCTGGGTGTCTGGCCATCCCATCACCAGAGTAGGTCAGTTCCTGCCGTCTCGCGACCATTGCCAGCAGTCTTTTGAGGGGGTATCTTTGTGGATCTCTGTGGGCCTCCCTAGCTCTCTGCTTCCTCCCCTTCTCACCTTCTCATGTGGTCTTCATTTACCATGGTCTCCTATTCCTTGTTCTCCCTCTCTTTTCTTGATCCAGCTAGGATCTCCCACTCTTTCCCTCGACTGTCGCCCTTCATTGTTCCCACTCATGACCAGGCTATTCATGTAGATCTTGTCCATTTCTCCGTGTCTTTTTTTGGGGTCCCGTTTTCCAGGTAGCCTCACTGGTGATGTGAGTAGCAGTCTAGTCATCCTTGTTCCATATCTAGCATCTTCCTATGAGTGAGTACATACCATATTTGTCTTTCTGAGTCTGGGTTACCTCACTCAGGATGATTTTTTCTAGATCCATCCATTTGCCTGCAAACCGTGTGATGTCGTTGTTTTTCTCTGCTGAGTAGTATTCCATTGTGTATATGTGCCACAATTTATTTATCCATTCTTCAGTTGAAGGGCATCTAGTTTGTTTCCAGGTTTTGGCTATTACAAACAATGCTGATATGAACATAGCTGAGCAAGTGCTCTTGTGGTATGATTGAGCATTTCTTGGGTATATGCCCAGGAGTGGTATAGCTGGATCTTGGGGGAGATTGATTCCCAATTTTCTAAGAAAGCGCCATATTGATTTCCAAAGTGGTTGTACAAGCTTGCATTCCCACCAGCAGTGGAGGAGAGTTCCCCTAGTTCCACATCCTCTCCAGCATAAAGTGTCTTCAGTGTTTTTGATCTTAGCCACTCTGACAGGTGTAAGGTGGCATCTCAGAGTTGTCTTGATTTGCATTTCCCTGATGATTAGGAAAGTTGAGCAATTCCTTAAATGTCTTTCAGCCATTTGGGATTCCTCTGTTGAGAATTCTCTGTTTAGTTCTAAAGCCCATTTCTCAATTGGACTCTTGGTCCTTTTGATGTCTAATTTCTTGAGTTCCTTATATATTCTGGATATCAGTCCTCTGTCAGATGTGGGGTTGGTGAAGATCTTTTCCCATTCTGTAGGCTGTCGCTTTGCCTTGTTGACCGTATCCTTTGCTCTACAAAAGCTTCTCAGTTTCAAGAGGTCCCATTGATTGATTGTTTGTCTCAGTGTCTGCGCTACTGGTGTTATATTTAGGAAGTGATCTCCTATGCCAAGGCGTTCAAGACTATTTCCTACTTTTTCTTCTAGCAGGTTCAGAGTAGCTGGATTTATGTTGAGGTCTTTGATCCACTTGGACTTAAGTTTTGTGCACGGTGACAGATATGGATCTATTTGCAGCCTTCTACACGCTGATATCCAGTTATGCCAGCACCATTTGTTGAAGATGCTTTCTTTTTTCCATTGTACACTTTTGGCTTCTTTGTCAAAAATTATATGTCCATAGGTGTGTGGGTTAATGTCAGGGTCTTCAATTCGATTCCATTGGTCCACATGTCGGTTTTTATGCCAATACCAGGCTGTTTTTATTACTGTAGCTCTATAGTAGAGCTTGAAGTCGGGGATTGTGATGCCTCCAGAAGTTGTTTTATTGTACAGGTTTCTTTTAGCTATCCTGGGTTTTTTGTTTTTCCATATGAAGTTGAGTATTGTTCTTTCCAGATCTGTGAAGAATTGTGTTGGTATTTTGATGGGGATTGCATTGAATCTGTAAATTGCTTTTGGTAAGATTGCCATTTTTACTATGTTAACCCTGCCTATCAATGAGCATGGGAGATCTTTCCATTTTCTGAAATCTTCTTCAATTTCTTTTTTCAGGGACTTAAAGTTCTTGTCATATAGGTCCTTCACTTGCTTGGTTAGTGTTACCCCAAGGTATTTTATGTCATTTTTGGCTATTGTAAAGGGTGATGTATCTCTAATTGCCTTCTCAGCTTCTTTGTCCATTGTATATAGGAGGGCTACTGATTTTTTTGAGTTGATCTTGTATCCTGCTATGTTGCTGAAGGTGTTTATAAGCTTTATCAATTCCTGGGTGGAATCTTTGGGGTCACTCAAGTATACTATCATGTCGTCTGCAAATAGGGAAAGCTTGACTTCTTCCTTTCCAATTTGAATCCCCTTAATCTCCTTATGTTGTCTTATTGCTCTGGCTAGAACTTCAAGTACTATATTGAATAAGTATGGGGAGAGTGGACAGCCTTGTCTCGTTCCTGATTTTAGTGGAATTGCTTTGAGTTTCTCTCCATTTAATTTGATGTTGGCTGTTGGTTTGCTATATATTGCCTTTATTATGTTTAGGTATGTTCCCTGTATTCCTGATCGCTCCAAGACTTTTATCATGAAGGGGTGTTGGATTTTGTCAAATGCCTTTTCTGCATCTAGTGAGATGATCATGTGGTTTTTTTCTTTGAGTTTGTTTATATGGTGTATTACATTGATGGACTTTCATATGTTGAACCACCCTTGCATCCCTGGGATGAAGCCTACTTGATCATGGTGGATAATTGTTCTGATGTGTTCTTGGAGTCTGTTTGCCAGTATTTTATTGAGTATTTTTGCATCAATGTTCATGAGGGAGATCGGTCTGTAGTTCTCTTTCTTTGTTGCATCCTTGTTTGGTTTAGGAATCAGGGTAATTGTAGCCTCATAGAAGGAGTTTGGTAATGTTCCTTCTGTTTCTATTATGTGGAACAATTTAGAGAGTATTGGTATTAACTCTTCTTTGAAGATCTGGTAGAATTCTGCGCTGAAACCATCTGGTCCTGGGCTTTTTTTGGTTGGGAGACCTTTAATGACTGTTTCTATTTCCTTAGGGGTTATTGGACTATTTAAATAGTTTATCTGGTCTTGATTAAACTTAGGTATGTGGTATCTATCCAGAAAAATGTCCATTTCTTTTAGGTTTTCCAGTTTTGTGGAGTAGAGGTTTTTGAAATATGACCTTATAATTCTCTGGATTTCCTCAATGTCTGTTGTTATGTCCCCCTTTTCATTTCTGATTTTGTTGATTTGGATTCTCTCTCTCTGTCTTTTGGTTAGTTTGGATAAGGGCTTGTCTATCTTGTTGATTTTCTCAAAGAACCACCTCTTTGTTTCATTAATTTTTTGTATTATTCTCTTAGTTTCTAATTTATTAATTTCACCTCTCACTTTGATAATTTCCTGGCGTCTATTCTTCCTGGGAGACTTTGCTTCTTCTTGTTCTAGAGCTTTTAGGTGTGCTGTTAAGTCACTAGTGTGAGATTTCTCCAACTTCTTTATGTGGGCATTTAGTGCTATGAATTTCCCTCTTAGCACTGCTTTCATAGTGTCCCATAAGTTTGGGTATGTGGTGTCTTCATTTTCATTGATCTCTGGGAAGTCTTTAATTTCTTTCTTTATTTCTTCCTTAACCCATTGGTGATTCAGTTGAGCATTATTCAGTTTCCATGAGATTGTAGGTTTTCTGTAGTTTTTGTTGTTGTTGAAATCTAACTTTAAACCATGGTGGTCTGATAGAACACAGGAGGTTATTCTGATTGTTTTGTATCTGTTGAGATTTGCTTTGTGGCCAAGTATGTGGTCGATTTTAGAGAAAGTTCCATGGGGTGCTGAGAAGAATGTATATTCTTTCTTGTTAGGATGGAATGTTCTGTAGATATCTATTAGGTCCAATTGGGTCATGACATCAGATAAGTCCTTTATTTCTCTGTTAAGTTTCGATTTGGGAGATCTGTCCAGTGGTGTTGGGGTGTTGAGATCTCCCACTATTAATGTGTGGGGTTTTATATGTGGTTTAAGCTTTAGTAATGTTTCTTTTACATATGTGGGTGCCCTTGTGTTTGGGGCATAAATGTTCAGAATTGAAACTTCATCTTGGTGGATCTTTCCTGTGATGAGTATGTAATGTCCTTCTTGATCTCTTTTGATTGATTTTAGTTTGAAGTCTATTTTGTTGGATATCAGGATGGCTACCCCTGCTTGTTTCTTAAGACCATTTGATTGGAAAGTCTTTTCCCAGCCTTTTATTCTTAGGTAGTGTCTGTCTTTGAATTTGAGATGTGTTTCTTGTATGCAGCAGAAAGTTGGGTTCTGCTTTCGTATCCATTCTGTAAGTCTATGTCTTTTTATAGGTGAATTAAGTCCGTTGATATTAAAGGATATTAATGACCAGTGATTCTTCATCCCTGTTATTTTTGGTGGTAGTGTGTGTGTACTTCCCTTCTTTGGGGTTTACTGTTGTGGCTTTATCTATTGCCTGTGTTTTCGAGTGTGTATCTGACTTCCTTCGGGTGGAATTTTCCTTCTAGTGCTTTCTGTAGGGCTGGGTTTGTGGATAGGTATTTTTTAAATCTGGCTTTGTCTTCGAATGTCTTGTTCCTTCCGTCTATGATGATTGATAGTTTTGCTGGGTATATTAGTCTGGGCTGACATCCATGGTCTCTTAGTGTCTGCATTACATCTGTCCAGGTCCTTCTGGCTTTCAAAGTCTCCATTGAGAAATCGGGTGTTATTCTGATGGGTTTACCTTTATAGGTCACTTGGCCTTTTTCCTTGGCTGCTCTTAATATTCTTTCTTTATTCTGTACATTTAGTTGTTTAATTATTATGTGTCGAGGGGACTTTTTTTGGGGGTCTAGTCTGTTTGGTGTTCTATAGGCTTCTTGTATCTTCATAGGCCTTTCCTTCTTTAAGTTGGGAAAGTTTTCTTCTATAATTTTGTTGAATATATTTTCTGTGCCTTTGAGTTGGTATTCTTCACCTTCTTCTATCCCTATAATTCGTAGGTTTGGTCTTTTTATGGTGTCCCAGATTTCTTGGACATTTTGGTTCATGACTTTGTTGGCTTTAGTGTTTCCTTCGACTGATGGAACTATTTCTTCTACTGTATCTTCAATGCCAGAAATCCTCTCTTCCATCTCTTGCATTCTGTTGGTTATACTTGCATCCGAAGTTCCTGATCTTTTACTCAGGTTTTCTATTTCCAGCATTCCCTCTGTTTGTGTCTTTTTTATTTTTTCAATTTCCCTTTTCAGTTCTTGGACTGTTTCCTTTGTTTGTTTCATTGCTTTTTCATGATTTTCTTTCAGTGCTTTATTGTTTTCTTCCAGGACTTTAATGTTTTCTTCCAGGACTTTATTGTTTTCTTGGAGGGCTTTATTGTTTTCTTCTAATTTGTTTGCCCTTTCCTCTAGTTGTTTACAGCGTTCTTCCAATTTTCTTGTCTTTTCCTCTACCCAAGCCTCTACCTTCTTCATGAAGTTACTCATAAGGCTACTTTCTTCTGCCTCTTCCAATTTTTGGTATTCAGGTCTAGATGTTGGAGGCGAGCTAGGTTCTGGTGATGCTGTATTGCTCTTCATTTTGCTGTATGTACTTCTGCCTTGACGTCTGCCCATCTCCTTGTGGTTCCTTCTTGGTCTTATCAGTGTACTTGTTTCACAAAGAGCTGACAGATTCAGGAAGACTCTCTCTCTTGTCCGAAAGGGAGTTTTCTTGTCCAACTCTTTGGTCCAGAAGGGAAGTCAGGGGCAGGCTCTGGTCCAGAATGTCAGTCGGGGACAGGCTGGGAGCTGGGGGCCGGTCTCTAAGTCTCAGGAAGTGGCTGGGGTCTTGGGCAGATAGGCGTGGGAACAGGGCGCGGAGATTGCAGGGGCTTCCGGGGGGGGGGCGGAAAAGGGGATCCCTCCCGGTGGGGCTAGAAGGGGAGCTGCCTGGTGGCCAGAACCTGGTGCCAAGTTGGGCAGGTCCTCCCGGAGTGGCTGGTGCCCGGGGATGGGGTCCGGGCTGGACCCAGGCACTCACCTCTGGTCCAGAAGGGAAGTCGTTGGGGGCAGGCTGGGAGCTGGGGGCCGGTCTCTAAGTCTCAGGAAGTGGCTGGGGTCTTGGGCAGATGGGCATGGGGGCAGGGCGCGGAGACTGCAGGGGCTGCCGGGGGCTTGGAAAAGGGGATCCCTCCCGGTGGGGCTAGAAGGGGAGCTGCCCGGTGGCCAGAACCTGGTGCCAAGTTGGGCAGGTCCTCCCGGGGTAGCTGGTGCCCAGGGATGGGGTCCGGGTTGGACCCAGGCACTCACCTCTGGTCCAGAAGGGAAGTCGGGGCAGGCTCCTTTCTCTGTCTTTTTATTGAAAGGGTATTGAAAAGAAACAGTCTTTTAAATCAATAACTATGAGAGGCCATCCTTTTGGTAAGATAGGAATTTGGTAGGTAAAGGAATTCCAGATGGTAGGGAGCCCTTTGGCTGAATGAATTACTTTGTTAATTGCTCTAAGGTCTGTTACCATTCTCCATTTACCAGGTTTCTTTTTAATAACAAATACAGGAGAATTCCAAGGGCTGGTTGATTCTTCCATATGCTGAGCATTTAACTGTTCTCCTACCAGCTCTTCTAAAGCCTGGAGTTTCTCTGCTGTTAAAGGCCATTGCTGAACCCATACAGGCTTGTCTGTTAACCATTTTAAAGGTAGAGCTGTTGGTATCTTTGGAAGATTATCAATTGTTGTGCCCTGTTCTTGTATAATATGGATGGCTGTGACCACTCAAAATAATGCCTTCTAACATTTCTCTCAGAAACATGTGCTAGTTTATTATTTGTTTCTGAGATTGGAGGGATGTTAATCTGAGTATTCCATTGTTGCAACAAGTCTTGACCCCACAGGTTCATAGCTATGTTAGCCATATATGGTTTTAATTTTCCTCTCTGTCCTTCTGGACCTATACATTCCAGCCATCTTGCACTCTGTTTCACCTGAGATAATGTCCCAATTCCTAACAGTTGAACGTTTACCTCCTGAAGAGGCCAAGCTGGATGCCAAAATTCTGGTGTAATTATGGTAACGTCCGCACTTGTGTCTACCAGACCAGACAACAAAACACCATTTATTTTTATCGTTAATTTTGGTGTCTGTTCATTAATAGATGTTTGCCCAAACATTTTGTTTATGTTTTCTCCTGAATTTTCTATTCTCTCTGTTTCATCATCCTGACCAGCATGATTTATTCCAATAGGCATTTGGTTGTTTAATTGCTATGAGCAGGGGTTTCCTCTATGGCTGCAGGAAAGATTTGAATTGGATTTGCTATGGGGGCCTGCATGAGGCCCCTCCGGGAGTTTCCCGAAAACTGAGGCAAAGGATTACCCTGTCTGTCCTGTGTTGATCTACATTTGTTGGTCCAGTGTTTTCCCTTACCACACCTTCTGCATACTCTAGAAGGAAGAGGCATTCTGTTGCCATTGTTCCTTGAAGAATCAATGTGTCTAGGAATGACCTGTTTACAGTCCCTTTTCAAATGACCTTGCTTTCCACATCCAAAACATTTAACACTCCTCAAACCTTTTGAAATTGCTTCTCCTACCCACATATCATCATGGTCATGAACCTCAACATTAACCGTGTCTCTAATCCAATCTTCCAAAGGAGCAGATCTTGCCTTTAATGGCCTGATTATTCTTTTGCATGCTGCATTTACATTCTCAAATGCCAAAGCTTCAATTATTGCCTTACTAGCTTCTGATTCTGCGACCATTCTCTCTACTGCTGAAGCAGTCTTTGTAAAAAATCTGTGAAAGATTCTTTTGGGCCTTGCATATCCTTTGTAAATGATTCAGGTTTTTTTTCCTGGTTCTTCAACTCGGTCCCATGCATTCAAGGCTGCCGTTGGACATAAAATTAGGGTTTGGACATCATATAAACATTGTGTTTGTACTGAAGCATATTGGCCTTTTCCAATAAGCTGATCCTGACAAACTTGTATTCCTTTATCCCTCCATTGTTTTTCTATGTTTTTAGCTTCATCCTTTAACCATGTTAGAAATTGAAGTCTCTGACTGGGTTCCAGAACAGCTTGTGCCAGCTCCTGCCAGTCCTGTGGTACAATCCTATTATATATTGACCAAGAGTTTAACATTTGCTTTACATATTGGGAATGCATGCCATAAGATACTATTGCCTCCTTAAACCTTTTAAAATCCAACAGTTCAATTGGAGCCCAAATATTTTGTGTAATCATTTGATCAGGCAACTGCTGTACGGTTACAGGATAAATTAACGGTGATTGTGTGAAAACAGGCTTTCTTTGGATCAACCTTATGATCCAAACTTGAAAGAACTTCACTGTTAATTTCTTCTGTCTGAATTTTTACAGGTTTAACAAGTTTTTCTAAAGCTGTCATCCTGTCACTTAAATCGACTATCTTTTTAAATAGTAAAATGAGGATAAGCATAGTGATAAACTGCATAATTCCAATAATACTAATCTTCTCATATAGTTGTTCCATTGTCAGACTGCCTAAAATTTCAAACAAAACCCAATTTTCTTCCAATGTACACATAAAACCCATTTTTTTAAATGTGGAAAAACTTTGTTTTTTAAATAGTTTCCTTTATGACTTACCAAATCTGCGTAGAACAGTAGAAATCCGAGCGAATTTCAAAACAGCCACCTAGTGTCCTAGGTGTGAATCCAGAGAGAGAGAGAGAGAGAGAGAGAGAGAGAGAGAGAGAGAGAGAGAGAGAAAGCGAAAGTGAAAGCAAAGGCGTAGCCGGCTAAAGCTTAAATCCAGCCACTTGTTCCCTGTTGAGCAGAGTCAATGCTTGGCTTTACAGGCAGGGGCCCTGTTTAGCAGGGCAGGCCTGAGTTGTTTGTAGCACTGGCTATAAGCAAGCAGTTCCCAGTTAGTCCGGCCTGAGGCCAAGCAGACCTGGGCGGGGGCTAGGGAGCTGGCTGCTTGGACTAGGGAGCCAACCCCAAGCAGTTTTTAATGGATTCTTGTCACGTTGGGCGCCAGATGTAGATGTAACCAATCGTCTTATTAAAATAAGAAACACAGAGCCAATGTAAAAGAGAAAGCCGAGAGGTCAGAGCTCAGACCTAAAATCTTAACTCCTGCATGCAGTACTCCTAGCTTCCCCGAGAGAGAGCTTCTTCCTGTTTGTCTATCTTTAAATATTCTTTCTGTTCTGCCTTCTCATTGGATGTAAACCCAACCACATGACTGCCTCATCACTGCCTGTAAGTACTGCCCTCCGAGTCTTAAGGCATATGTCTCCAATACTGACTGTATCCCTGAACACACAGTAATCTACCTAGCTCTTCTAACCACCATGCTCTTGCTATGGCTCTAATAGCTCTGACCCCAGGGCAACTTTATTTATTAACATACAATTAAAATCATATTTCAGTACAAATAAAAACATCACCATAGTTGTATAAACTGTAGAAACTACAGAGGTCAAGTAGTGTTCCTCATAATGTTTTCCTCCCACCAAAAATCACTCAAAAACATTCAATATAAATCTTTTATTTGTGTGCACTAACATTTATATTCCTCACTGAAAATAATAGAAATAGTCAAAGTTTGATAGATGGTTGTGTGTTCCTCTTCCTGTGCTCTTTCATTTTCTTGTTGTTTCTCACTAGTTTCCTGGGGATATCACTCTCCCATCTCCGTAAATTACTCTTGGGTTTCTTTACTCATTACTTCGTATATTTCTGAAAGTTTATTCAGTGCGGCCTTGATCAGCCACCATCTTAATAACACAATGTGCTGACAAACTCCAAGTTCTCTGAAAGTTACTTCTGACATCTTAACTTACTTTTGATAGAGGTGATTGAAGCTTGCTGTGAATTTTATAATTTACAAATCAACAAACTAACTTGCTTTCCCAATTTTGGGTTTAATTGAGGTGACCCAAAATGCCCTAAATCCCCCTCAGGAAATTGATATTAGATACTGATGTTAGGCATAGCATGCATCTAATTCATATGTATGCTGTGAATATAACTATTGTCAAAAATGGCCATTCTTATGTATTTGAATTGAAGTTCCATACTGACTTCCTTTGAATTAAAGTTCCTTAAAAATCAAAGCCAATTTTGCTGTGCATTTAGATTTTGCTCTTGACACATTTCAGTTTTTATCAATAGTATACTTCATAACTATGTTAAAAACAGTATAAAGACTAATAATGATGTGTGTATAGCACATTACATACCACATTTCACTCAGTAGGTATATCATGCATGGCACAATGATATGTATTAAGAATTGGTTTTAAGTGTTGCCAATCATTGTTGTACATTATGAATTATAAATGACATTTATCTTTAGCTTAATTAAAATGTAAGAAAAATCAAATCTCAAACTCAGTGCTGTGCCATATTTACAATCCAGGCTACCTGGAGGCTGAGGTCTCAGGAGCATACATTTACAGCAGAACAAGTCTCAAGTTTTGAAGAGATCAACTTAGACTTGAAAATATATACTTGTTCTGTACATTCAGTATTTCTTATATGTATATGTTTTAGGTCTAAATACATGGGACTGGATAATCTGTCCTGGTACACATCTCTGGAAAAGACTAATTCTTTCTCTGTCAGAGGTCATAAATATTTCTTACAGACCATCTAGTGATGAGCTCTCATGAGATTTTCCTTATCCAAATTAGCATTTCAACTGATGGTTTCATTTTTCAGATCTCATTTAAGCAGCCATATTATTGAGATTTCATAGGTATAGCTTCCCTGCCATAGCTGGAAGACACAATCTTTTAACAGATATATTAATACTCCAACTCTTATCTTTCCACCTCTTTTTCAGTGATGTTCCTTGACCTGGAGATGTAAGAGTTGTGGTGTAGATATTTCAGCCTGAGTTTTGTAAATATGTAAATACAGATGTAATTTATGAATACTCTAACTAGAACCTTATACCAGTGTGTACAGACCTATAAAGAGCTATCCATTATATGTGCATTTAAGATGGATTTTTATTTTTCTAGGTGAAAGATTAATCACAAAATTTCTTTTTTTATGTTTTTTTTGTTTTCTTTTATTTAATAATTTAATTTTACACATCAGTCACGGATTTCCTTGTCCTTTCCCCTCCCGCACCCCCAAACCCCACCTTCCCCCCAACCCACCCCCCATTCCCATCTTCCTCAGGGCAAATCATAAAATTTCTTGTATGATATAAAAAGTTCTACTCTAATTCCTTTACTCTCTGTTACTGGATTTGAGAAACATATTCTTCTTCCCACTAATCCAAATAGTCTAAAAAGCTACAGGGTCCATGCACTCATAAGAGGAAGCCATTTCTCCTAGGTTAGTGATGCATTATATAAATGCTTGTCTAAAGGAATGGGACAGAATGTACATTCTCATGCACCCTGGTTAGAACTGTATTTCACAAGTTCTCTAATAAGGTATTTATAATAAAATGATATAGACCTATAATGACCAGAGAAAATGTCTTCCTCTGAAATAGAATCCTTATGAGGTATTCATCATAGGAGTTCTCTCATGGCCTGAAAGAATGCCACATCTTTACACCTTCTGTTTAGTAATCATCTCTATTCTTCCAGAGCAATGCATTTGATTGATAATCATGTAAGGAGAGTATGTTCTTGAAAGATAGATTTCTTTATTCCAGATGAAATATCCTCAAATATAATTTTTCAAATTAAATGGACAGTTCTTATTTTCTTCCTTCTGTATATTGTAATAGGAGTAATGCCAAAGATATTTTCCATAACACTTACATTCCTATAATGAGCTGGAGGAAATGTGGGCTTATAAAATGGGACCTGTGTTATATAGAAGAAATATTGACTATAGACACATGAATCTCTCCCACCTGCCTATTCCCAAATAATGAGATGGAGGTTTATTATCAATTACAAACTGTTTCGTGTATGGCTCAGGCTTATTGCTAGCTAGCTCTTACCTCTTAGATTAGCCCATTTCTATTAATTTATGTATTGCCATGTGTTTCGTGGCTTTACCTGTGTTCTATTACATCTTGCTCCTCTAGAGGCATGCATTGTCATCCCTAACTCAATCTTTCTTCTCCCCGTATCTCTCCTTGGATTTTTCACCTGGCTCTAAGCTGCCTTGCCATATAGGCCAAAGAGCTTCATTCATCATCCCATAAGAGCAACACCTATTCGCAGGGTTCGGAAAGACCATTCCACAGCAATCGACAAAACTTTCATTGTGGATTGGAGAAATTAGCCACATTCTTATCCAGCTACATAAATAGAAACTACTCATTTTGTGTTAATCATGCCTCATAGACTACATTTCAATTATCAAATATTGGATGAACGTGGTGTCTTCCAACCTTTTATGTAACCAATTTCAAAAAATTCTAACATTCTTCTTGTCCATAGTGCTATAAGATTTAAAAATGTGATAGTGTATACTTTTCACACAGCTTCTTCATTAATTGTAAAGAATGCACCATTCATAAACTTTTGTTTTGGAAAACAACAGTGTTTTGTTTTCTTCTCTATCATGTAACTGCATTATCCAATTCGGTAACTATTTCTTCAGGGTGAAAATCTACCTAGATCATGCTCATGTGTTATATATCCTAAAATGAGAATACAGAATCTTGGTACATAAAAAGAATATATTCATTCATGACAAAATTTTAACGTAAGTTTCTGTCATGAAATGAAAAAAAAAAACACCATGGACATGATATCTTCTAGACACAATGGATCTGATGCACAAGTGAATTCATAAAGACTGTGGCAGAACACAAAAAACTTGCACAGGTTCAACTACATGGAGTTCCAGCATTGAGGAGGGTGAAAAATGAAATAGGGTTCCTATCCCTAACAAAGAAGGTATCTGAAATGTATACCTACAAGATAAGGGAAAACCTGTTTTCTATAATGGAGTGACTCTGTGTGTACAAAATCCCATGGCCAAGAGTAGTTGGCCAACAAAAATGAATTCCAGGTTTTTTTGTGTATGTGTCAGGGGGAATTTGTGTTTTCTCATTTTTGTTTTTATATTCGTTTTTGTGGTATTATTGCAAAAGAAAAAGAAAAGAGAAGACAAAAGCTTAGGTTCATAATGTGGAAGGGAGGATCTGGCATGAGTTGGGGCAAGGGAAAGCTTGATCAAAATATCTTGCATGAAATTTTGAAAACCAGTAATCTTGTAATTGTTAAAAAATATGGATCTAAAAAAATAAACATTTTAAACATTAAAAAAGTAATTTATAAAAGGAACAATAGACAGCTAACAACTACTGAAAGAGGGAAAATTAGTCTTTTCCAGGGATAAGTCCCCTAGTGGTCATGCAACAGTATTTAATCACACACTCTAAATAGCCAGACCTCCAACTTAGGAAGGAACCTAAGGCTCTTGCTCAGTGAGTTTCCCATGACCTTCATGTACATACCCTCTGCTCATCCATGCCTTTTCAATCATGTCCATTCTTGCTCTTTTAACAATAGCTAGGAAATGAAAAAAATCTTAATGTAGTTCAACTGATAGATGGATAATGAAAATGTGGTACATATACACAAAAGCAACATGAAGTGGACTCAGCACGTTATATTCTCTCTCTCTCTCTCTCTCTCTCTCTCTCTCTCTCTCTGTATATAAAACAGTAATAATTTTAAAAAGAGGCTATCAGTTTAAGAGGTAATGGAAAAACAGAATAATTTGGAAGGTGAAAACATTGGAAGAGATCAAGGAGGGAAAGAAAAAGGTAAAGTGATATATTTATATGTTAATCAAAATATAATATGGAATTAAAAAACCAGAACTGGAGATATTCTGTAGTGCTTAAAGTGTTTCTTACTCTGCATTAGAACTCAAGTTTAGTTCTTAGAATGCAGTTCAAGTGGGCACAACTGCCTGTTACTTCAACTACAGGGAATACAACACTTTATTCTAGCCACCTCAAGCACCTTCACACACATAACATAGAAAAACACAGAGAGACAGAGACAGAGAAATTTATTTTTCATATATTTGTATTTTATTTTATTTTTTTCTTTAGAGTTTTTTATTCATTTTACATACCAATCAAAGATCCCTTCTTCCCTCCCTCTGCCCCTCCAGCTTCCCCTTCCCAACCCACCCTTCATTCCCTCCTACAAGAAGGTAAGGGCTCCCATGGGGAGGTACATTTAGTACAGGCAGGTCCAAGCCCCACCCCCTGAACCAAGGCTATGCAAGGTGTCCCATCATAGGTAGTGCTCTCCAAAAAGCCTTCTCATGCACCAGGGATGGATTCTGATCCTACTGCCAGGGGGCCCCTTAAGCAGATGAAGCTACACAACTGTCTCACGATGCAGAGGGCCTAGTCCAGTCCCATGCAGGCTCCACAGCTATTGATCCAAATTGCATGAGTTCCCACTAGTTTGGTTTGGTCATCTCTGCAGGTTTCCCAATCATGATCTTGATGCCCCTTGCTCATACAATCCCTCTTCTCTCTCTTTGACTGGACTCCTGGAGCTTGGCCTGATGCATGGTTGTGGATCTTTGCATCTGCTTCCATCAATTACTGGAGAAAGGCTCTATGATGACAGTTAGGGTATTCACCGATCTGATTACCAGGGTAAGCCAGTTCAGGCACCCTCTCCACTATTGGTAGTAGTCTAAGCTGGGGTCATCCTTGGGGACTCCTGGCAACTTCTCTAGCACTAGTTTTCTCTCTATACCCATGATATCTCCCTTTATCATGGTATCTCTTTCACTGCTTTCCCACTCCATCCATTCCAGTTCCCTTATGTTCTCAACCATCCCCTATCCCCTAACCTCCATTGCCCACCCCTCATCCCCAGTTTACTCATGGAGATCATCTATTTCCCCTTCCCAGGGCAATCCATGTGTCCCTCTTTGGGTACTCCTTGTTAGCTAGCTTCTCTGGAGCTGTGGGTTGTAGTCTGGGCAAGTACATACCATGTTTGAGTGAGTGTATACCATGTTTGTCCTTCTGAGTCTGGGTTACCTCACTCAGGATGATATTTTCTAGTTCTATCCATTTGTCTGAAAATTTCATGATGTCATTGTTTTTCACTGCTGAGTAGTACTCCATTGTGTATATGTACCACATTTTCTTAATCCATTTTTCTGTTGAGGGGCATCTAGGTTGTTTCCAGGTTCTGCCTATTACGAATAATGATGCTATGAACATAGTTGAGCATGTGTCTTGTGGTGTGATTGAACATTCCGTGAGTATATGCCATAGAGTGGTAGAGCTGGGTCTTGAGGAAAATTGACTCCCAATTTTCTGAAACACCATCATATTGATTTCCAAAGTGGCTGTATAAGTTTGCACTCCTACCAGCAGTGGAGGAGTGTTCACCTTGCTCTACATTCTCTCAAACATACGCTGTCTTCAGTGTTTTTGATCTTAGCCATTCTAACAGGTGTAAGATGCTATCTCAGAATCAGTTTGATTTGCATTTACCCGATGGCTAAGGATGTTGAGCAATTTGAGAAATTTAATTTTTTTAATTTAAGAATTTTTTATTCATTTTACACACCAGTGACAGATCCTCCTCTCATCCCTCCTTCCACTCCCCCACAGCCTTCCTCCCCCTGACCCAACCCCCATCCCCTCCTCTGAAAGCGAAAGGCCTCCCATGGGGAATCAGCAGAGCCTGCTACATTCAGTTGAGGCAGGACCAAGGCCCTCCCCCTTGCATCATGGCTGAGCATGGTGTCCCACCATTGGTAATAGGCTTCAGAAAGCCAGCTCATGTACCAGGGATAGATCCTGATCCCATTGCTAGGGTCCCTTCAAGTAGACCCAGCTACACAACTGTCTCTGGTGTGCAGAGGGCCTAGTCCAGTCCCATGTGGGTTCCACAGCTGTCTAAAGTTTGTGAGTTCCTATGAGCTTGGTTCAGTAGTCTCTGTATATTTCCCCATCATGATCTTGACCCTCTTGCTCATAGAATCCCTCCTCCCTCTCTTGGATTGGACTCCCTGAGTTTGGCCTGGTGCTTGGCTATGGATCTCTGCATCTGCTTCCATCATAATGATGACAGTTATGCTATTCACTAATCTGATTACCCAGGTAGGGTAGTTCAGGCATCCTCTTGACTATTTCTGGTAGTCTAATCTGGGGTTGTCTTTGTGGATTCCTGGGAATTTCCTTAGCACCAGGTTTCTCCTTAATCCCATAATTTCTCTCTCTATCAAAATATCTCTTTCATTGCTCTCCCACTCCATCCATCCCCCCCTTGACTATCCTGTTCCCACATGTTTTCATCTCCCATCCCCTCCCCATATTGCCCACCATCACCAGTTTACACATGGAGAACTCATTTATTACCCCTTCTCAAGGTGATCGATGTATCCCTCTTAGAATCCTCCTTGTTTCCTAGCTTCTATGGAGTTGTGGGAAGAATAACTACTATATAAATAAAATTTAAAATAATTAGAAATGAAACATCTATAATTACAGTGAGGATACAAATAAAACAACTGAATGTATAAGAAAATTAATACACAACTTGGATGTGAAATTCAGGAGAAAGAATGTGAAAACTATCACAGTAATTTTTCCAACATAATATTTGTATTGCTTGTTGGGAATTGCAAAAAGTGTGTAACAATCACATTAGCTTCCCATTTCTCCCAGGTCCACCACCCAACACCTGTGTACCTGCTCCAAATACACCAAGTAGAATTTGTGTTGCTCATGTACTCATTGGAGTCACTGGCTATTGGGAATTTCACTTTTGCAGGTTTTTTTTTAATGGAAATATGTCTCTATACACAAAGCATAGAAATTCTTTCAAAAGAATCAGCATTAGAGTGAAAATCCAGTACAAAAACATTAGAGATATAAAGGTATGTGTATTATTATATTTAGATATTAATAAATTAAAAGTAATGAGCACATCTTTTATGATCCCTGAGATGCTACTGTTCAGAGATTGCGTTTGTTAATTTTCTGTTTCTATGATAAAACATCATGACCAGAAGCATCTTACAGAATGAAGAGTGTATTTAGGCTTTAAGTTCCAAAAGCATAGGAGTCTATCATGGTGGGGAGACTTAGCACAAATGGCCAACCTGGGGGCAGGAAAAGGAAGCTTAGAGGTTCCATCTCAACCACACTCAGGAAGCAGAGAGCAAACACAATGGGCAGAGACTATGACCATTCAAGGCCTGTCTCCAGAGACAGATGTCATCTATCAAGGCTCCATCTCCCAGATGTTCCACATCCTCCCCAATTAGCACCACCCTCTGGGACCAAGTGTTCAAATAGCTGAACCTGTGTGGGACATTCTCGTTCAAAAGTAGCTCAGACAGCAAATATAAGTATCTAACACTACAGATAGTGTGTGGAGATTTTCAGGGATAGAAAATATGCTCTATGAAACAACAGCAGAAATTTCCTCATATCAAGAGAAATAAATACACCCAGGTGCACAGAATAAATTTAGAATCACAACAGACATGACCAGATAAAAACTTCTCCTCTTAGTATTGAAATCATGTAAAACTAAAAACATCTTTTCATTTCATTTTCTTAAGGAGGTTCTCACTATGCAGCTCTGGCTCATTAGACCAGGCTGACCTAGAACTCACAGAAATCCATATGTCTCTGCCTCCTGCCAAAGGCTGGGATTAAGGTGTGTACCATCACTCCTGAGCTCACAATAATAGTAATTTTACAGCTTTTCACTACATTGAAAATTCAAAGAACACTGAACCAAAAATATCAGGGAGAAGCTTCAAGAGAGAAATTTCCTTACAAAGACATGCCCATCCTTGACCTCTTAGTGAAAAAGGAAATAAAAAACCAACACTCAGTAAAATAAGAACAAAACCAAAAAAAGATATCATAATGAGTAATTACACCCCCAAAGAAAGTAAGTACCAATCAAGATTGTTTTGGGGAATAAAGAAATAAAGAGATCGAGATCTTGCAGGATATACACAAACTAAAGCCCAGGAGACCACCACGCTTACATTGCACATGCGCAGTGAGCACTATTTGCTCCATGAAACTGTCAGTTATGCCTGAGGAAGAACGAGCATGCTTTTGTTTACCAGTGTTGCTTAGCAACGACTGTTCTATAACTGGATGCTTCGGTTTGACTGGTCAAACCATAGCCTCGCACTTGTGGGAGTCACAGAGTCAGGCTCTGGTTGTTAGACGGTCAGTGGTTAAAAGTCCATCATTTCCTAAAATTACTTAGTGTTGAGTTGATAGAAAGGTGGTCACAGCTATGTTGTCCATCCTGAGGAAGCTCTTATGCTTTAAGAAGGAGCCGAAAACTCCCTTGGGGTTTTGTGATGGCCCAAGCAGGACAACGAGATACTTGTCCTGCTTTTACTGTGGAACTGAAGACAGGTACTGCCAGCCTTATGACCCTGAAAATGAATTTCATGAAGCTGTATGCATGGGAAAGCTCAAAACGGTGCGGCGTCTCCTCAAGAAGAAGAATTTTCATGTGAATGATGAGGATGAAGGGAAACGGTAAGAACACTTGGAAGCTAATGATGAGGGGCCTTGAGGAAATCGGGTGATGGGAGAAGCCTACCTTGACTAGCTCTGTTGAGGGCAACAGGGGTGAGGAGAGACCAGCTGTGCTTTCTGGACTACAGTCTCCTTGGTACCCGTGATCACACAGAGGTCCAGTGTCCAGATCTTCTTCTGGAGCAGGAGAACCATAGACCAAAGCTCCAGCAGGTTTACTGTCACCCCGCAATCCCCCTATGGAGCATTTTCTTATGGAGCATCGAATACACAATGGAATAATCTAACAAACTATAAAGAAATGGGATTTAATTTCAATGTACCTATTAAACACAATGTTGTGTAAACTGTAGAAACTACAGAGATCAAGTAGTGTTCCTCAATGTTTTCCTCCCACCTAAAATCACCCAAAAACATTCACTATGAATCTTTTATCTGTGTGTACTAACATTTATATTCCTCACTGAAAATAATAGAAATAATCAAAATTTGATAGATGGTTGTGTGTTCCTCTTCCTGCTGTGTTCCTCTTTCATTTTCTTGTTTTTCACTAGTTTCCTGGGGATATCACTCTCCCATCTCCTTAAATTTCTCTTACGTTTCTTCACTCATTACTTCATGTGTTTCTGAAAGTTTATTCAGTGTGGCCTTGATCAGCCACCATTTTAATAACACAATGTGCTGACAAACTCCAAGTTCTCTGAAAGTTACTTCTGATATCTTTACTTACTTCTGATAGAGGTAAATGGAACTTGCTGTGAATTTCATGATTTACAAATCAACAAACTATCTTGCTTTCCCAATTTTGGGTTTGTTTGAGGTGGCCCACAGTGTACTAAATCTCCCTGGTGAAACTGATATTAGACACTGATGTTAGGCTTAGCACGTATCTAATTCGTATGTATGCTGTGAATTTAACTATTGTCAAAAATGGCCATTCTTATGTATTTGAATTGAAATTCCATACTTAGTTCCTTTGAATTAAAGTTTCTTAAAAATCAAAGCCAAGTTTGCTGTGCATTTAGATTTTGCTGTTGATACTGTTCAGTTTTTATCAATAGTACATTTCATTACTTTCTTTAAAAAATCCAGTAAAAGTCTAGAAATGTTTTATATACTTGGATATGTATATATATATATATATATATATATATATATATATATATATATATGTATGTATGTATATCATATTATATATCACATTTCACTTAGTAGAGACATCATGCATGGCACAAATGACATGCTATCTTATGTATTAAGAATTGCCTTTAAGTTTTGGCAGTCACTGTTGTACATTATGAATTGTAAATGACATTTCAATTTTAGCTGAGTTAAAATGTGCAAAAAACCAAATCTCAAGCTCAGTGGTGTGTCATATCTACAATCCAAGCTCTTTGAAGCCTGAGGCAGCAGAAGCATAAGTTTATAGTAGAACTTGTCTCAAGTTTTGAAGAGATATCCTTAGACTCTAAAGTTTATACTCCTTAATATATTTACAAAATAGAGATAATGGAACTAATATTGACTTGAAATATGTTTATTATAGTGTTAACGTTCATAACTTAAATACCTAAAAGATTGTTCAGTTGTTGTTGAAGAATATTTTCTGAATAGTTGCAAAAAATCTAATTGAGTCCTCCTAATTTGATAGAAGTATTCCTTTTAACACTCATTTTCTGGACAAGAATTCACAACACAGGAAGGCTGAGAAGTAGTTGGTTGATGGCAATGTCTAGAGTAGGATTCAAACTGAAAATGAGTTCACCCAATAGTCATGTTTTTTTTGTTCAAATAGGCTGCTCTTTACTACGTAGTTCACTAATAGAGCACTTCTCTAGGCTGCAGCAGGTGTGTGTATTATTCACATTGCCATAAATGATAGTTGTAGTAAATTTTTAAATACAGTAAATTATAAGAGCAAATAAAAATAAATTTTGAAGTTAAATATTTTTAGAGGTCTATGGACTTAAATGTTATATAATATTTATAAATGCCAGAGTGATTGTGTATGTTGATAATAGTGCCTTACAGTTTTCCTTCAAAATGTCTCTCATTCCCACAGAACTGCGCTCCACTTTGCGTGTTTCTATGGTCATATCGATATGGTTCATTTACTGTTATTTAAGGACTGTAAGATAAATGCCCTTGACAATCAAAAGTCCACACCACTAATGAAGGTATTTCAAAGACTTCAATTTCAGTAATTAAGTTGATCTAAGTGTTTAGAACGAAAGTAAAATTAAAGTCACTTAAATATAAATCATGGTGAAAGCTGGGGGAAGTTTCTCGTGTATTCTTTAAATTAACAGTGTTTTCCTGGTAACAATATCCACAGGCTATACAGAGCTGGGAGATAGAGATCGTGTCTGTCCTACTTCATCATGGAGCAGATCCCAATATTAAAGACTGCAATGGAGAAGCAGCGATCCACCATGCAGTGTATGTAGACAGGCCAGATATTGCCAGCAGTCTTCTTGAATTTGGGGGAAACATTGAAGATACTACAAAGGTAAAGATTTTCTAAATTGAATTCCCAAGTATTTGAAAACTATATGCTTTAACAGTTGTCATATCTTGGTCCAAATTTTTCATGTTTAGAAGTTTAAGTATTACTTGACCGGCCCTTTGAAATAACTTGATCGGTATCCATCTAAGTATTGATATGTTGTTATTGTTTTTTACCCCCATTGAGTCCAATTTGTGCTGCCCACATACTCTTGGGTATATGACCATCCACTGGAGCATGATCAGTCCACCCAGGCCACACCTTTAAATGAAAATGTCTATCCAGTCCTAGCAGCTGTAACTATAGAGAAGTCCTCAGCTCAGAGCAGACCTTCATGCTAAATTCCTACTTGCATAATGAGATTTTGTGTCACTTGAGCTTCCAAGGGTCTTCTGCATGTTTTCACGGTGACTGTGATGTCATATGAACATCTACGCTGGTGTGCCCATGAGACACTCTTTGCTTTTGATCATCCAGTGGACCTGGCTCTTACAAGCTTTACCCTGATCTTCTACAGTGACCCCAGAGACTTGAGAGGGGGTTTATATCAATAAGGTTAGAAAGATGGATGGGTACAGAAGAGGGGTGCATTTGGAAAGTAGTGAAAGGGAAGGGGTGAATATGATTAAATTGCATTGAATATAGCTCTCAAAATTATTTCCAAATGGGGAGAAGTAAATGTTAATTTATTGAAATCAGTATTAGAGAATTTAGCTTACTTTTATGGAGCCATAGAAAATATTTATAAAAATAGATAATGGACTAAAAGGATTATTTGACTTACATTTCCAAGTTACTATATATTACTGGGGAAAGCACAGAATCAGGATCTTGAGAAAGCTGTTGACATATCATCTATCCTCAAGAGAGGGAGAAATGAATGAGTCCAGAGTGCCTGTTTGCTTACTATGCAGCTATCTCTGTAAAGTCTTACACAGCCATGTTCTGAAACAAGGCTGTGGTGCCGCCCACCAGGGGCTGGGTTCTCTTCATTGGTTAGCCATCAAGATAACTTCCTATAGGCAGCTGGAGATAGCTTGGTCCGTGGTATCAGGAACTTGTGATCCTTCCTTTCTCCTCTTATCTCCACAGAAACAGAATCAGTGGCCCCTTGAAAAACTCAGAATAGGTGTACCCCAAAACTGCCTACATACCAATATCACACCCATCAAATATCCAATTCCAAAAGTTTCAACACCTACCCAAAATATTGACAAGCTGTGCTGGGATATAAATCACTTCAGGCTGTGGGTGATACTTAACCTTCAAACTGCTATCACAGACTGAATATTTGCAACTGAAGCATGGTACATTGCACTACAAGCACTTGATTTCCACACATCCATTAGTACGCATGCAGCAGAGGTTAAAATTTTAGTAAACAAACCAAATGGCTATGGAACAGCGCAGTCCATTCATACCTCCGTTTTCTCCAGGAACGCAGTGCATGCTCAATCTCTAGGAGAATTTTAAAAACTATGCTTCATCCTGACTATAACAAATCAAATCATTTTGCTTTTGAGCCCCTATGATGGAATGGTTCCCTGCAGGAGGTACTTCCACGATCCAAACTCCAAGTGTGTTTTATTTGCTAACAAACCAGAGCTGTATTCCCCCATTTCACCTGCTTTGCCAATACAGGTATTTCATTCTACTAGCCTTATTTCTTAGTGCTTTGATATAAATTTAAGATGTCTGAAGATTCCTTTTCTCCTTTGGCAGTTTGCAGAGCACCACAGATTCTAAGGAAGCTAGTACTTGGGTAGGAATCACTGGGTTAGTTCCAGCTTTATTCCTGCCAGTCTTCCCTCCAAAGGATTTGGTGTCTTTTGTAACAAGATCTTACACTTAAGTGACTGGAGGCAACCAAGAGCAGGGGTAGTAGCTCATATTGTTTGGGAAATCTCTGGAACTCCCAAAAAGCCTAGGGAATTTTTACCTACCTGGCACTGTGTCTTTTGTTAGCTGTGGAGTTGGGCAAGGCTTTTTCACTCCTGTCAATTACAATACATCTTCTTAATCTCACAGATATTGATAATCCTAAAATCAGCATAGACTTCCAATATTAATTTTTTAGATAGGGTTTCACTATGTAGCCCAGACTTTCCTAGAAGTCATGATCCTCCTGCAATACCCTGCACTCTCTTGATGGGATTACAGTTGTGCCTTCATTTCTGAATCACCTAATGTTTAAAATACTTTTAAATTATTGCTCTATTTTGATTCCTGCTTAGATTGTTTTCTAAGCAAAATATAAATCAGAAAGAAAGCAATGCCTTGCCCATCTCTAAAACTTCAATTACACAGATCTGTATAGCTATAGCACAGTACAGTCACTCAGTAAATTGGACTTAGATGCAATGATGATTAAAATGCAGCAAATACAGAGTATAACAGAGATCCACAACTAGTGAAAATGCAAAAACCAAAGGAGCATGGGTGCCTACCACAATCCTACATCTACAATACAACACCCACACTTAAGTTTTAGGTGACACTGAGAAAGAAAGTTCTAAAGAAAAAAAGCCCAAACAATCAAACAAACAAACAAAAAAACAAAACAAAAAAAACCTCTGAGTTCCAGTGACCAGGATGACTGTTGCAGAAAAGTGTCTTCTAGATACAGAAGGGATAATTCATCTATGAAATCTCAATAATATGGTTGCCTAAATAAGACCTGCACAAGGAAAACACCAGTTGACATGCAAACACTTGATAGGGGAAACTTCAAAACTACACTCGTAAATAAAGAGTTGCCCATTATCCATAACTGCTGAGAGTAGATTTCAATTTTCTCCAGCGATACACTCTAAACTCCTCAATAGTTTATCCAGCCACAGTGGCCATCCTTAAACACACACATTTACACACATGCACATACACACACATGAACACACACACAAACCAACACACATACAGGAAGAGAGGGAGACAGAGGGGGAGGGAAAAAGAAAAGGAGAGGCAGAGACATAAAAAAGAGGCACACAGAGAGTCTGTTCACATTACATGGAACCAGTAAGTTGTACAAAATACACATGTGTGTGTGATAGTAATAAAAAACATGTCCTGAATTTCAGAGGGAGTTAGGGGGAGTTGGAGGAGTGAGGGTGTAGAAACTACGTAAATACAGATATCATGTAGGAAATTGTCTAAAAATAATATAAATAAAAAACATTTTAAAAATGTACTGGATTTTCTAAACACTAAAACAGTTTTCAACTTGTAACAGGACAGAATACATTTCAAGGTAAGCAATAAAAGATTCTTTGAGTTGGGCAGTGTTGGCGCACGCCTTTAATTCGAGCACTCGGGAGGCAGAGGCAGGCAGATCTTTGTGAGTTCGAAGAATGAAAAAAGATTCTTTGAGATTGTACTCATTTTGAGGTCATTTCTTTGGTGACCTGTTCAGAGCAAGAGGCAGACATTGTTACCCCTGGCCCTTCCTGAATGGAGAATCAAGCAGAGCTTCCTCTGTGTCCTCAGCAAATACCACATCATTACAATACTCAGAGAATTGTGCCTGAGAAACAACTTTTGCTGTCGCTCATGTTTGCCCCACAGAAGATTTGCCAAACAGTACTTCAGAAATCAGGTTTTAAATACTGGACAATTCCATAGTTTTGTCATCATGCTTAATTGAATTTTTCTGTTGGGAAATGGTACATCTGCCACATAACTGTCTTTTGAAATACAGGAGAATTTTTGACATAGAAAAGACAATTTTGCTCATCCATGCAACTTAGGATCTAACACCTTTGCTACTGGGTGTCTCTTTAGATAAACTCTGAGGGGAGAGGGCCATGGCTTCAAAGTACTATCACAACTTCTGTGACAGGAACCATAGGTCCATGGGTGTCACATGAGTTCTGTAATGGACTAGAGGACTTTGTGATGACTGTAGCCGTGGTTAGAATATTGCAATCTTGAGGATCGTTAGAAGGTGCATTAGGCTAATAAGGAAAAGACTACTGTGGTCAAGTCTATGGTAAACATTATGATCACAGGGCTACATACATGATTTTCAGTTCAGTTGTGAAATATGCAGTATTGTGAATGATTAATTGATATCATTACAGGATGGGTTGACCCCTCTGCTGCTAGCCCTCCGAGAAAGGAAATACTGCATGGCAGCATACCTAATCACAAACGGTGCGAATCTTCACGTATGTGATAAATATCAAAGGTACTACACTTTGCATTTTTAAAACACTGCTTGTGTTGAACATAGTCTAGAATAGTAAAAATCATTCATTTCAAATGTGTTATTGGAATAGATTAGAAAAAGTCAATAAAACATCAGTTACATATCTAAAAAATATCAATTACATGAAATGGTTATGCCAAAGAATGATAGTCAGGTTCATATTCCCTTTGATAATGAGAGGTTGTTATTTTGATTTTTATTTTGACTGCCATATGATCTTATATGAGTTGATAGCATTTTTATTAGTTTTTATATTTACAGTGTCAGTTCCAAAGTTTTCAAGTTTGCAATCACACAACCTTGTGAACAACCTTTAATCTTCAAATACTTTTGGTGGTGTGCAGAGAAGGATGATATATGAATGGTAGTTGTAAACTTACATATATGGCATGATATTAGTATCAGCAATTGAAAACATTCATTTTAACATTAAAATTATTTGATAACATTATTACTATTATTTTATGCAAATTGCAGTTCCGTATTTAACAGTGAATTATATTACAATAGAATAGAAAGGAAATGGCATTCTTTTTCATATAAAGCTTTCTGTACTTCTGGTCACTTTTCTCCAAACAGTTATTCACCATAAACAATTTAAAATACAAATTTTACTCTATAAAGTATCATAGTGGGCTAAGAAGTTTTCTAGTTTTAGCCTTGGACATATTTTAGGAATCTGAACTCTGCTTTCAGGATGCTTAAGGCTACTTAGTTAATGGTCAATTCTACACACAAAGGCTTTATACTTATATGGTAAAATGTATACAGTTCACCATTTTAGTAATCGAATTGCCTCTGTCATTCTAGAACAACACTCATGTATGCAGTCAAATGGGATTATGAAAATATTGTTGAAATTTTATTGAATAAAGGTGTTGATCACCACTTAAAGGACACATTTGGATGGACTGCTCTTTATTATGCCATTATGAGGAAACGCAAAACGTAAGTACAGAAGTTAAAACGCTATTTGAAACTAAATTCAGACATGAAATATTTACCAATGTTGTATTTTAACCAAGCGTGACTTCATTATTTAAATGCTTTTGGAATGGAAGCATTTTAGTCAACTCCACTTGCCATGAGATAAGCAAAGGGATAGATTGGTCAGAATAACAACGGGTGTACAAGAGTCTTAATCTCAAGACTGATCTGTGATGATTCTGAGAATCACACTCAGGGACTTGAATGTATGAGGCATTTATTTTACCACTCAACTTCATGGCTAAACTCTCCTTTGGAAGCCTTAATATCTTTATCTTTCAAGATCCCAGCATGCTCTGGTCGTTCCAAAAATAAAGCAATGCATGGCACAGAATTTTAGTTTTTGAGTTACTTCTTTGAATCTAAACATTTGTAGTTTGACAGAAAATCTTGATACTTATCTTCCAAATATTTCATCCAACTTATTACCTGAATGCTCAACAATCTAACATGCTCCCTCAGTCCAAGAAAGTAAAAATTCCTACATATATCAGATAGATATGGCATACATGAGGAAAACTTAGGAAGCATTTATTCATGGGGATTTAATGTGATTACACCTGTCTTTTAGTCCAGTGTTAAATAAACTTGATTATCAGGTTGTACCTACTGATCTGTATCTTTATCATAATAGTTATGGAGCCATGAGAAAAGGGTAGTTGAAAATTCAACTATGTGCTTGAAAATTCAAATTTTCTCCTAATATAACATAGTGTTCTCTGGCAGCTAAAACTCTTAAGATTTCTCCAAAGCTGTTGCTAGGCATCTGAACCTTATCACTTATTCAAAGCATTCCAGTATCCTAGAAGACCATCATGGCATGATACTTTGGAGGAGTCTCTCTTTTTAGCCATCAGATGGGTTTGCGGATATACTAAATTATCACATGAATCCAAGCACTTGCAGAAAGAGGCCAGAGATGCTTTCTTTCTTTCATAGTAATCTGTAGGCAAGGGTTCCTTTATATCATCCTCTGTAGCACAATCTGTGTTTGTGACAGATCTCTAGCGCCTTTCCCAGGGAAGTTGACAGAAAGTGATTGGCCTACTAAGTGCTTTTTCTGTGTAAAGGAACATTTTTCAAGATACTTGAATCTTTACCTCAAGATTTCAGGATATTTCACAACTCTGCCTCAAAAGGAAGACAATGAATACAATTTTGTGAATCTAAATTATATTAACTGTATTCAGTATTTAAGCCCCATCACAACCCATGAGTATACTTATAGCATTTATAAAAAACGATTTTTGTCTTCCATGTAGGTTGATGATAAGCATGGCGATTCAGGATCATTATGACAAAACTCTGATCATTGTTCCCTTCTTGGCTAAAGGAAGACCAGCAATAGAGCAACCTATGTCTTGGAATTCATTAGTGTTCTTACCATGGGCTTACTCTCACCATGGGCTTACTCTTTATTTCAGTAATATCAAATTCTGAATTCTGTAGCATTTGATAATAGGTCCATTCATGAATTACAGTGTGCTTTCATTTAGGATTCTAATCAGTTCAAGACTGAGAAGCAAGTTAGATACTGCTTTACTATTTCCATGCCTGTTTTTAGGTGGTGAAATGTTCATAGCAAACTGTTAAACTAAAGTAGGGAAATCCTGAGTTTTGGAAACTTAAGCTGGAGCCTAAGGAAACACTTTCCCAGAGCAAGAATACTTAGGACTCCTTCCTATATTAGGGCACTTTCCATCCTGTCAAGATAATCCAGATGGTTTGAATCGTAGTAAATCTACACCATTTCACTCTGTTCTTTCCTTCTAAAATGAGACACTTTGTAAAACCTTTTAGAACTAATAAATTTGAAGGGTATATCCAGATGACCTGATGGAATCTTATATTGTATTTGAAATATCTTAAATATTTAATATATTGATAAATGGTTTTCCATCCATATTAAAATAATAACATTGTCTACCACCATTTCCATACTTGGCAGAAAAACGGTGATTATTCAGCATGACTTACTCCTCTTGAGACAACAAAATTCCGTCACACGTAAGTCTTTTAAAGTTTCTTCTCTGTAGCCCTTCTTTAGATTAAAAATGTTGCATTTAGAATTTTTTCAATTCTCTGTAATTAGATATTATTTGGGTAGCTGGATCTTGAGGTAGATCCATAACCAGCTTCTTGAATAATGGCCAAACAGATTTCCATAGTGGTTATAAGTTTGTACTGCCCTTACCTTTGGGTGAGTGGATGAGTGTTCCTCTTACCCTTCACCCACAAAGAGCAGTTTTTATTTTTAAAATGCATTTAAATTATGATACAATTAATATCCTTTCCCCCTTTCCATTCCTCTTTCCAGCTCCTCCAAGGCAGTTTTAAAAATCAAGTGTCTATTGACAGCTGAATTGTTTAAGAAATTAGTTGTATGAAACTGCTTTGTTAAAAAGTTTCTCAGTTTTGCACCGGAATTACATACTTGCATGTAAAAATATTTTTCAAATTACCATACTGGGGTGACATGCCAGCTTCTCCCCAGCTCACAGCACATTTTAGTTTACTTCATACATTTTTTTCCTAAAAATGTTGACATAGTGTCTAGTTCATTAATAGTTCCACTACACTGTATTGTAATTCATTTTATTTGTTTATTTCATGTGTGAGTGTTTGCCTGCATGTACACCAGGCATGTGCACCATGTTCATGTCTGGTGCTTGTGGGAGAGAGAAGATGGTGTTGTATTCTTTGTAACTGAAGTTACAGGTGATTGTAAAATACCACATAGGTTCTGAGAACAGAACACAGGTCCTCTTGAAGAGTAAAGCATGCTATTAACTTCTAAGTTGTCTTCTTAGCTACCCACACACATTATAAAAAACACATTAAATGAATGCATTGCAGTAAGTGAACATAATTACTTTGTTATATATATCATAGAAAACATGATTTGTATGGGTAAACATGACACAATATTCAATTCTTTTATGATTTCCTTTCTTGTGTATGTTATTAAAGGAATGTTTTCTTTTCTATAGATTTTAACTAAAGTACAATTGGATCCCTTTACCACTTCCCTTTCTTCCCTCCAGCACTCTCCCCATGCTCCTGCTTCTTCCATGTCCCAGCAGGTCTCAAATCGATAGTCTCTTCTTCCCTTATAATTACTCTTCAATGCACACATTCACACACAGAGGCACAAATGGATAACTACAACCTACTGAGTTCAGTTGTCTTGTTTGTAGTTACATGGTTTCAGTGTTGACTACAGTTTCATTGGTCAAGCAATTAGGCATTCCTGTCTGAGAGAGACTCATTATTCCTATCTCAGCAGTCATTAGTTTCCTGCAGTTCCTTGTCCAGGAGCATGACCCTCAGAGATTCCTCCCCACTTCTTCCTTAGCATGTCTATTGATATTGTCTCTGTTCAGATCTTGTTAATGTAGCCATTTCCATGAGAGACTGTTTCACAGCAGACTTCCTGATGTTTGCAGTCTTTCCACCTGCCTCTTCTGTGATGTTCCTTGAGCTATAGATGCTGGAGTTGTAAAGTTGATGTATCAACTGGGACTGGGATCCCTAGACTCTGTTGATCTCTGCTTCGTGTCTACTTGTACATTCTGGTGTGGGACTCAAGAGAATCTTCTTGATAAAGGGGTCAGTGGGTCATCTTTATCTTCTCAGAAAAATAGCAATTAGATTCATTAATTCTTTGTACAGTTTTCTTTGTTTCTATTTAATTCATTTACTTTTTATTATTTCTTACTATCTACTGTTTGGGGGTTTGGTTTGTTCTTTTTTTTTTCAAATTCTTAACTTGGATCATTAGGTTATTTATTTGATTATATGCATACTGGAGTTTATTTTCCTGTCAATTTTAACTTTTATGACTCAATGGTTACATACTGTACATGGCATTATTTCAATTTTCTGTATTTCTTAAAGTTTCCTTTGTCTCTAGGCATATGCTCTATTTAAGAGGAGCCTCTTTGTGCTGCTGAGTGGAATATGTATTCTTTGGTGTTGAGGTGGAATATTTAATTATTGGTTAGGTCAATTGAATGAAGATGTCATTTAATTCTGAGATTGTATGTATGTATTTGGGCCGGATGACCAATCAATTGGAAAACTCGGTGTTTGCAATCACGTAATGTTATTGGGTCTGTGTTGATCTGTGCCTTTTGTTCCATTAGGTTTCTTGTGAAGTTGGGTGCAGCTGAAGATATGACTCTCTCTTTCCTTCTCTCTCTCTCTCTCTCTCTCTCTCTCTCTCTCTCTCTCTCTCTCTCTCTCTCTGTGTGTGTGTGTGTAAGTATTCTATTTTGTATTTGTTGAAACTTTAATTAGTATGAAGTACATATCTTTGTCTCTTCTGCTTCATTTTAGTTTGAAAATGAATTTTAAGATATTAGGATGGTGATACCTGCTTGCTTCCTGACACTGTTTGCTTAGAATACATTTTGCATCCATTCATTGTAAGATGGTGCTTGACTTTTAAACTAAGATGGGATTTTTCATAGACAATAGATAGTTGGATTTTGTTTCTTAATTTGTTTAGGTAGCCTTTGTCTTTTGACTGGAGTGTTGAGGCCATTGATATCTGGATTCGTTGTTGAAAGTTGTACCTAGATTGCAGTGTTTTATTTTCCTGTTGTTTTGTGTTGTTAGATGCCCTTTGTATTTCCTTTAATTCTAGTTTTGCTTGTTTTCTTTCTAAAAGACTCCTCTCACACTTACTCCTCTGTTCAGTTAGAAGTATTACATTTAGCAGTCTGTTTAGACTTTGTTATTTGCTATGACTGTTTCAGGCTGCTTGTATCATGGAAGTGTTTCTGCTTCAGCTATGGCAGACAGATTCACTGGGTCCATGAGTCCTGGTTGACATGCATGGCCTTTTAGTATTTGAAGTTCATTGCTTCAGGCTCTTCTGCTTTTCAGAGTTTTATTTGATAATCCAGCTGTTGCCCTGGGCATGTTCATTTCCAAATGACTTGTATACTTTTTTTTTCTTAAGCTTTCAATATTTTTCTTAGTCCTGTATATTTGGTGGTGCTACTATCATATGCTTTGGAGTTTTCTTTTTCTGATCTTGTCTGGTTGGGGTTTTGTTTGATTCTTGTATCAGTGTGTGTATATCTTTCCTTACTTGGATGAAGAATTCCTCTGTGATCTTTCTATTAATCTTGTCTATGCTATTGATTGAGAATACTGTTTCCTCATGTATCCCAATAGAATTCAAAGATCTGAGCTTTTGATGGTATCTCAAATTTCTTGCCTGGTCTTGTAGTAGATGTAACCAATAGTCTTATTAAAATAAAAAACACAGAACCAATGTAAAAGAGAAAGCCGAGAGGACAGAGCTCAGAGCTACAATCTTACCTCCTGCAGTGCTCCTAGCTTCCTGGAACAAAAGCTACTTCCTGTGTGTCTGTCTTTAAATAGACTTTCTGTTCTGTCTTCTCATTGGTTGTAAACCCAAACACATGACTGCCTCATCACTGCCTGTAAGTACCGCCCTCCAGGTCTTAAAGGTCTTCAATGCTGGCTGTATCCCTGAACACACAGAGATCTACCTATCTATTCTACCAAGTGCTGGGATTAAAGGTGTGCGCCACCACCACCATGCTCTTCTATGGCTCTAATAGCTCTGACCCCTGGGCAACTTTATTTATTAACATACAATAAAAATCACATTTCAGTATAAATAAAATACCACCATATTTCCCCTTTTCTATTTTAATAAAAAGAAAAAAAGGCAAAAGGTTATAACTAACAAAAGAAAAAAAAACAATATACAAAAGTACAATAACTATATACAATATATACAAGTAACAAATACCTAAACAATGTCTAGTCCATTTGTATTTGTCAAATCAGAGAAAATAATTCCCTTATCTATCCTATTTTGGTAAGTCCAAAATGTATCTAATTCACTTTCTATCCTAATTAATCTTCAACTATAACTAACTAAACTTCAACTCCCTCAGAGACCCAAGAAGGAAATAATATTAGCTAACAAAAATAAAAACAGGAAGTGCACGCAAGCAACTTCCAAAAATTTTGTGAGTTGACAGAAACAGCGAGCTGCCTGGACAGTCACCTGAGGTTTCTCCGCAGTGTTGGGGCATCATCTTCAGCCTATAGGCTTAGTGTATCTGACAGACTCATTTGTGAGGTAGGATGTACACAGGGTCAACAGTTCAACCTCACATTGGGTGAGAGCAGTCCATGTACCAGAAACACCTGAATTCTACTAGTGTCATGTCATGATTCAGGATTTTAAATTCTGGAAATTGTTGACAGTTTTTGAATTCAGCTGACCATTCTTCTTGGCTGTGTATATATGGCTTCATCTCAGCATCCCCTTCTTCTCCACATCCCTCTATTAAATGCCAGTCTACTATTGAGAGGCATGAGCTTTCCTCTGCTGTTCCATTGCACAACAGAAGCCATCGGCCCACTGCCTGTTCAGCTGCCTTTGAAGAAAAGGGCACTGTACCTTTTCCGGATTGTGAAGGCCACTTCAGGGATGGTGCCCATATTGTCCTGGCCTCAGAAGATGCCTTTTGATAAAGCCATAACCACACTTGTTTTGGCAACAATGAGTAGTCCTTTGTTTCGTGTCCTGTCTGTCCATTTTGTCCTGTTGATTCAAGGATACTTTATTGTCCAGTGGCTAACTTTTGCCACAATGAAAGTTAGCTCCATATGCAGTTTCTTCAATGCCCATATTTTCTCTGAAGTAGATTGGTACTGCCAGGAGCCGACATGTCTCAAAAAAGAAAAATTTCTAAGTTATTAAAACATTTTAAATGCCATATTCTGTAGATCTCTGAAGGGTTTGAAGATGACCTGTCTAAAATATATCTGTTCAATTTTTAAAACATATCTAATATGACTACAAGTTCTATTGTAATGTCTAACTACTAACTTTCATTTCTTTATATCCTAATAGTTGGTAATAATGTAAAGTATTTAAAACTAGTAAATGTCTTTTTCTTTTCTTTTCTTTCTTTTTTTAAACAAGAACCTTAAATCTAATCTCCTTTGCTTAGCCTTTTTCCTAACCCTTGACAACAACTTGTAACCAACCCCCCTAAACAGTGGAAATTATCCCAGACCCAAAACCCATTAAAAGAACCAAAAAACCACCTGCCCCACACCACCTCTTTGGGAATGTGGGCATTGTATTCTCAAAATTGCTTCCTGCTGGGTATCAGTGAAGTTATCTTTATCCTGAAAGAAAAAATTTAGGTTAATTGTCAAATTCTAGGAAAGGTAACTATATCCTTCATTATCCAGTCTGTGTATAATGCCAAAGTTCAGGGTTTATCTCAAGTCCTTATTCAAGTAGTCTTTCAGACTGGATCATCTCAGCTAGTCATCTCAAAATTGCTCTGAGCACCTTGTAGTTCAAAGTTGATCTGTAGATGATGTTTGTTAGCTTAGTGATATTATTATTGTCCACGTGGAATTGTTGTTGTTGTGGAGGCCCATCTTCTTTCTGGAGACTTCAGTTGATGTTAGGCCGTGATTTCTTGCAGAAAACTGATAAGAGACTCGAACACAAAGACATATATATACAACTAATTGAAGCCTTTTTTCTAGAATTAGTTAGTACTCTATATGACCATTTATTTTTATCGTTAATTTTGGTTTCTGTTCCTTAATAGAAGTTTACCAAAAAAATTTTCTTTGTTTTCTCCTGAATTTTCTATTCTCTCTGTTTCATCATCCTGACCAGCATGATTTATTCCAGTAGGCACTTGGTTATTTAATCACTCTGAGCAGGGGTTTCCTCTACAGCTGCAAGAAAGGTTTGAACTGGATTTCCTATGGGGGCCTGCATGAGGCCCCTCCGGGATTTTCCCAAAAATTGAGGCAAAGGATTACCCTGTCTGTCCTTTGTTGATCTATATTCATTGGTCCAGTGTTTTCCCTTATCACACCTTCTGCTTCTAGGAATGACCTGTTTACAGTCCCTTTTCAAATGTCCTTGCTTTCCACATCCAAAACATCTAACACTCCTCAAACCTTTTGAAATTGCTTCTCCTACCCACATATCATCATGCTCATGAGCCTCAACATTAAGTATGTCTCTAATCCAATCTTCCAAAGGTGCAGATCTTGCCTTTAACAGCCTGATTATTCTTTTGCATGCTGCATTCGCATTCTCAAAGGCCAAAATTCAATTATTATCTTACTAGCTTCTAAATCCGAGACCATTCTCTTTACTGCTGAAGCCAGTCTTTGTAAAAAAATCTGTGAAAGATTCTTTTGGGCCTTGCATAACCTTTGTAAATGATTCAGGTTTTTTTTTCCTGGTTCCTCTGTCCATGCATTCAAGGCTGCTGTTCGACATAAAATTAGGGTTTGGACATCAATCATATAAACATTGTGTTTGTACTGAAGCATATTGGCCTTCTCCAATAAGCTGATCTTGGCAAACTTGTATTCCTTTATCCCTCCATTGTTTTTCTATGTTTTTAGCTTCATCCATAAACCAAGTTAAAAATTGCAGCCTCTGGCTGGGTTCAAGAACAGCTTGTGCCAGCTCCCACCAGTCCTGTGGTAAAATCCTATTATATGTTGACCAAGAGTTTAACATTTGCTTTACATATGGGGAATACATGCCATTAGATACTATTGCCTCCTTAAACCTTTTTAAATCCAAAATTTCAATTGGAGCCCAAATATTTTGTGTAGTCATTTGATCAGGCACCTGCTGTACAGTTACAGGATAAATTAAGGGTGACTGTGTGAAAACAGGCTTTCTTTCTGTAACCTTATGATCCAAACATGAAACAACTTCACTGTTAATTTCTTCTGTCTGAATTTTTACAGGTTTAACAAGTTTTTCTAAAGCTGTCATCCTGGCACTTAAATTGACTATCTTTTTAAATTGTAAAATGAGGATAAGCATAGTGATAAACTGCATAATTCCACAAATACTAATCTTCTCATAGAGTTGTTCCATTGTCAGACTACCTAAAATTTCAAACAAAACTCAATTTTCTTCCAATGTACACATAAAACCCATTTTTTTAATGTGGAAAAAATTTCTCTTTTAAATAGTTTCCTTTAAAATATCTGATATGTTGTTACTTACCAAATCTGCGTAGAACAGTAGAAATCTGAGGAAATTTCAAAATAGCCACCTAGTGTCCTAGGTGTGAAGAGAGAGAGAGAGAGAGAGACAGAGAGAGAGAGACAGAGACAGAGACAGAGAGAGACAGAGAGAGAAAGTGAAAGCATAGCCGGCTAAAGCTTAAATCCAGCCACGTGTTCCCTCTTGAGTCGAGTCAAGGCTTGGCTCTGGCTTCCTTAAGCTCCCACCAGGTGAGTTGGCTTTACAGGCAGGGGCCCTGTTCAGCAGGGCAGGCCTGAGTTGTTTGTAGCACCGGCTTTAAGCAAGCAGCTCAAGGTTAGTTCGTCCTGAGGCCAAGCAGACCTGGGCCAAGGCTAGGGAGTAGGGCCGACCACTCGAACTAGGGAGCCAACCCCAAGAGGTTTTTAATGGATTCTTGTCACGTTGGGCGCCAGATGTAGATATAACCAATCGTCTTATTAAAGTAAAAAACACAGAACCAATGTAAAAGAGAAAGCCAAGAGGTCAGAGCTCAGAGCTAAAAATCTTACCTCCTGCAGTGTTCCTAGCTTCCCGGAAAAAAAGCTACTTCCTGTGTGTCTTTCTTTAAATAGACTTTCTGTTCTGCCTTCTCATTGGTTGTAAACCCAAACACATGACTGCCTCATCACTGCCTGCAAGTACCACCCTCCAGGTCTTAAAGGCGTATGTCTCCAATGCTGGCTGTATCCCTGAACACACAGAGATCTACCTATCTCTTCTACCAAGTGCTGGGATTAAAGGCATGCACCACCACCACCACTATGCTCTTGCTCTGGCTCTAATAGCTCTGACCCCTGGGCAACTTTATTTATTAACATACAATGAAAATCACATTTCAGTACAAATAAAATACCACTATATGGTCTTGTAGCATGGCTTTTTTTCTTTTTTATATTATTTGCTAATTAATTCTAGATTTTCTACTTTTTCTTTACATTCTCATATTCTATTTTTTGTTTGATTTGTTATATTGGTAAGGTTTTTCTCTGAACTTTCTAATTGGGATGCTGAAATTTTCAGTATTATATCTATTGCAGCCATTGATCTGGACCTAGTCTTCTGTGTATGGTGACAGCCACAGGCAAAAAATGTGGGGCCAGAACAGGGAAGAAGTGACTTACCCAGAAAAGGTTGTGATATATTGTATACTCTAATAAAATTTGCTTGAAGATAAGAGGACAAAACAAGCCACTTGATTAAATATAGAGGCCAGGCAGTGGTGGCACACATCTTTAATCCTAGCACTTGGGAGGCAGAGACCCATTTGGATCTCTGTGAGTTATATCCACCTTGGATTACATAAGATTGAATCATTCTAGGAGAGAAACAGAGCCAAGCAGTGGTGGCACCCACCCTTAATCCCATTACTGGGAAGTCACATGCCTTTAATCCCAACACTAGGAAGGATGTGATGGCTGGGTAGAGAAAGGTATATAAGGCACGAGGAGACAGGAACTAAAGGCTTTTTGGCTGGAACCCCTTTTGTCTAGAGGCTTTTCAGCTGGAGAGCTTTTAGCTGAGGACTCAGAGGCATTCAGTCAGAGGATTCCTGGAGTTGGCGAGGTTAGACTTGGCTATGACTTGATACTTTGTCTTTTTGATCTTTCAGCATTTTCCCCAATATCTGGCTCTGTTTTTTTTTTTAAATTAAAATAACATTTAGGATTCCTGCAACAGAGGGTTCACAGCTTTGGGCCTGGAATAGGCTTGTTGGCTTCCAGAGAAAATGAAGTAGCCACCTAGCTAGCAAAGGTAGCTAGGAAACATGGAGGCCATGCCTGCTGCATTTCTAAAGCAAGGCATGTGGGTTTGGAGAAAGTAGTAGGGGATAATAGGATGGGAAATGGAAAGAGAGGCTTGCCCAACAATGGTGACTCACAAACAAAGAGGGTTGTCAGCTTGGATCTGGAACAAGTGTGAGTTTACTGATGGCAGTTTTTGGGGGGTTACGGGAAAAAAAGGGACTTATTCAATAAAGGTGGCACAAAATCTAAAATAATTGTAATTTTGTATTCAAATTCTTCCATTTAAACAAATACATCATATAGTGTTACTGAAATGTTTACATACATGGTGATTACTTCTGGCTCTACTGTATGGCAATGGTTTGTTTCCTAAATGTATAATTAGAAATTAATATTCTTATCTGTGAGGTGTTGAACTCAAGGTTTCATACTTTAAGAAGGAGGTGCTCTATGTATTTGCTACTCCAATGACCCTATTTTTATTTTTATTTTTGTCTTCCTGCTTTGTGTTGCCAAATAGACTCTTGAGTGCCAAAAGGCAATCTCCAGAGGTCAAACTGTAGTCAAGTCTTTCACATGATTTTTTCCCATATGCAGTAACCTTTAGAATGTGAATACTATAGATGAAGCAAATAATGACCCTCTTCTTTCGGGGAAAAAAAGAAGAAACTAGTCTACTAATTCCAGATTTAAATTCTGTTTTTATTGTGGGTGGTTAATATCTGTAGTGTTTATCAGTAAATATGAAGCCACTCATACACCAGATAATACTTGACTATCCATCCACAACCCCATTTTATCTTTTACCCTATTTTGCAAGACAGGTGCTCTGCCCCTTGGGCACATTTCTAGTCTTCATTTTCCCTGGGAAGATACTTTCTCAAGGGTAATGTCAATAGGATCTCACCATGTGTTGTCTTTCTTATTTTATATAAAAGGGGAACTGTAGACAAAATTCTAAATGGTCTTAGTAAATAAAAAACACAGAGCCAAATACAGAGTTAAAAGTCCAAGATATCAGAGCACTAGTGAAAAGCCAAGACAGCCTTATCTTAATACCTGGCCACTGTCTCTTCTCTAATGAGAGAGACCTTCTTCATCTGTGACTTATCTTTTTATTGTCTTTCTGTTCTGCCTTCTCATTGGCTCTAAACCCAACCACATGACTTCCCTGTCACTGCCTGTCTATACAGACCTCCAGGTCTCTATGGTTGGTACTGGGATTAAAGGTTCAGGTCACCACTGCTTGGCTGTGTCCTTGACCACACAGAGACTCTGCCTGCATGGGATTGGATTAAGGGTACGTGCCACCACCGCCTGACGTCTGCTTAATGGCTCGGTTTTACTTCTGATCTCCAGGCAACTTTATTAACATACAAATAAAATCACACTTCAGCACAAATAAAATACCACCATAGGGGACTAGGTTTCTATCCCAGTAGAAAGACCTTAAGTGAGTTATTAAGTGATATATATGTAGATACCTACATATGGATTTATAGTTTTATAGTAAACAAATTTCCAAAGCAACTTTCTTTGACCTAGCCTTGCTAGTGCATACTTTTAATCTTCTGTATAATAGCCATGTGCAGAATAGATATGTTCTTAAGAAGGGGATCTTACCAGTAGTTATGTCCAAAGGTGACAATAGCAATTGAGTTTCTACCTTATTGCATCATAGGTAAGAATGAGAATTATAGCCAGATCTAAAAGAGCTCATCAGAACCTAACCACAGAGGAGATCGGGAGGGTGGGCAGCATTGATTTCACCTTACCTCTCTTTTCTAATTCCTTGCAAGTCTTTATGAGAAACGTTGTCCTGATAGGTTTCCATAATTTTAGGGGAGATTGATAAGTACAATGATCATTGCTTCAGGTTCTCTCTGATAGGTTGTTTCATTCTTACCTGAAGGATTGCAGCCGTGTATCTGGGGAATATTTGTTGTGTTATAACAAAATATTTATACTCTCTTGAAATTGATCCTGGTACCATTCTTCCAGAAAACTACTCTCTTTGCTATTTATTTATGATAGGCACTGATTCTGGCAATGGCACTATTTGCCGTAAGTTGGAATTGTTGTGAGTATACATGGTCACCTACTTTGAGGTATCAAATGCTGATAATTTCTTTCATTGTTTTATTCAATAAATCCAAAGAAGGTGATTTCCTGATGCATTTCTTATATTCCAGTACCATAGTTATTATTTATCCTAGAAGATTTTTTACTCTAGAAGATTTACCCTATGATATTTTATAGACTAATATAATCGACTGAAATATGTTTACTATTCATTCAATTATAGGAAATGAGCCTGAAGATGTCGTTTCATCAGGGTAAGATTTTAAGGTCTTTGAATATGAATGTTAACTTATAATTAGAACCAGGGAAAAGAACTAATGTTTATTGAATATTGTGTTCTTCACTGATTCCATCTGATTTATTTAGTGTCCATGATGCATTAATATAATCATATGTTTTAAAGCTTTTATGTCCTTGTGACTAAGTGTCTTACTACTTTAGCAAAGGTCATGCAGAGAGTTTGATTAATTCTATAATCCCATAGGTAACAAGTTGCCAGCTCTTGACTGAACTGTCAGCCTCTTCATTCTCTTGTTCCTGTGACTACATTGAGATGATCTCATGTAGAAAGCCAGTTTTCCTTATGTGTCAACTCTGGATTAGAGTTTTCCTGAGAAACCTATCTATAACTCCATAGTTTTTCTTTTTGAAAGTTGTTCTTAGATACTACATTGCTATCAAGATTGGAGGGGGAACCTCTCTTAATTGTGTCTGTAGTGCCATAGGTTTGAAATGAGCAAGATGACAGAAGGCTTGGAATTACATTATTGGAATGGTAGTCCATGTGCACATACACCATGTTATGCTGTTACAATTGAGCATCTATTTAAGGGACATTATGAACTTATACTCAGTTTTGTTTTCTCTTCAAACTACTAGACTGCCTGGGCACAAGAGGGTTTTTTTTTCCTCGTTTTATCAAGTCTTTGTTTCCCCCATGACACTAAGCATTTTGAAATTTTTACTGTACATTTATTTTTCCTCATGTTTCTTGACCTATAGTTTAGAATTTTTGACTGCCAGGTACTCCTTCTTGTTTTATTAGAAAATTTCAGATATGAAAAATTTGTAGTTTTTAAGGGATTTTGAAAACTAATAAAAGTATCCTGAGCACAGAAAACTAGATCCAACATTATACATAAACAGTTGCTCTGAGGGAGAAGCCAAAACTAAAACACAGTATTCTACGGAGGTGGAAATACAAATGGCCCAATTTAGGTCTTTTAGTTCCTTCACTAAAAGACCAGTCATTACTGACCAGTATTTGATTGAGAATTCCTATAGGAAAATATGGGAATGAGTCAAGTGTTCCAAGAATGGCATTAAAAGTAGCATAGTGGTGGATGATTTGAATGACTTTAACAGGGGAAGGGCAATTTTGAAAGTAAAATCATGGAGGTCAATAGGACTAAGAGTTTGGCCTCGTGATTAGATTTTTAAAGACAATAAAGTTAATTACATAGACACAGGATGGTGAAAATCATCTGGGAATGGATAGGGTTGAATGTAATTTGGAAACTATATTACCTTTTGTGCTTAATTGATAGAAATGACAAATAAATTCTTCTGTTGAAACTTTCTTGAGAAACCTGAAGTCTTTATAGAAAACAGGGAATGTGGTATCACAGAGGGTGGGCTAGAGAATGTTCAGCACCAAGGGCTGAAATGAAATCTGAATGAAAAATATCTATGATCCACTGCCACTGCTTCTTTTCCTGTTACCTTTGCCAAATTCCTGTCCTTTTCAGATTGGAATTGCAGAACATAATCATAGAATTTTATAACATGCCTAGGCTTGGGATGTGTGTTGCTGACCCTCCATTTAGCTTATATGCCTGAACCAGGGAACTAGCTGTCTTTCAGGTTCTTTGAGCCTGTACTTTCAGGAATCTGCACCTTCCTGGGTTTCCTTTCAATGGGTATTTTCCATGCTCAAGAATGAAGGTTGCCATTTAGTAGTTATACAGTTTTGTGCTTTATTAATAGAGTAGAACGAGGTCACTATTGCTTTGCTTTATTTGGGGCTATTACCTTTATTTAAATTAATGGTTAAAGAGTATGTGAGCAATTAATTGTAATTTGCGTTCAATCATCAGGACAGTTTTCAAAACAAATGATTTTCAGGTTCCACAAATACATTGACTGACACTATTTGATGTGGAACTATGTGTAACTCTTTCTTGACAAGTGCAGAGATTAGGAGAAGTGGAGACAGAAATTAACAGCTGAACAAATTTTATAAAACAGTTGTCTAATAACAATAGAAACACCATTTGCTATTCAAATAACTAAACATTCAGGACAAATGCTTTTGTCCACTACTCACTTATTTGTTGTGTGTTTTGCTTCAAAGATATCACTTTGAATCCAAGTCACTGACGTCTGTGTGTGCAAGAATGGAGGACACAGCTAATTTGAAAACTCAGGTAATCAATGCCTTCTTGAGGTAAATTCTTGTGCTGAATTTCTTCTTTGTGGAGTTTAAAATGGTATAATATAGCAGTTGTCAAAATGTCATCACTTTAGATGAAAAATTGGCTAGATTTTTTTTTATAAAATTATGAAAATATTACTATATTGATGGTGAAAAATACCAAAACATAATAACTATTTTAAGGTTCTGAAAGCCAAAAATGAGATAAGAAATAAATAATCACAGAAAAATTAGTTTGTATAGTTTTACCACATTGGAGGGAATTTGAAATTTGGGAATATTTGGACAAATAAACATTAGTTGTTTTATTTTTATTTTTATAGCATGACTTACATAATTTTCAGGCTTCTCTAAATATGTAGACTAACCTATTCATTATGTTACTTAAGGTATCTTATCAATAGCTTACATTTCCAACCCATGTATTGAAGGGCTCAGAAATTATCATTAGTTTTTAATGTACCTTTTAAAAAATCTTTTACTCATGATACTAACTTTTAAAAACTGTTAACTGGCTGTCAACTACATGTTAACTGGATGTCAACATGCAGAAGATTGCATATAGATCCGTATCTGTCGCCATGCACTGAACTCAAGTCCAAGTGGATCCAAGACCTCAACATAAATCCAGTTACACTGATCTTGAGAAGAAAAAGTAGGAAGTAGCCTAGAATGCATTGGCACAGGAGACCACTTACTAAATATAACACCAATAGCACAGACACTGAGAGAAACAATTAATAATTGGGACTTCCTGAAACTGAGAAGCTTTTGTAGGGGAAAGGACACAGCCAATAAGACAAAACAACAGCCTACAGAATGGGAAAAGATCTTTACCAACCCCACCTGACATCTGACAGAGGGCTGATCTCCAAAATATATAAAAGAATTCAATAAGCTAGACATCAAAATTCCAAACAATCCAATTAAAAATGGGCTACAGGGCTAAACAGAGAATTCTCAAAAGAAGAATCTCAAATGGCCAAAGGACATCTAAGGAATTACTCAACATCCTTAGCCATCAGGGAAATGCAAATCAAAATGACTCTGAGATACCATCTTACACCTGTCAGAATGGCTATGATCAAAAACACTGAAGACAGCTTATGTTGGAGAGGATGTGGAGCAAGGGGAACACTCCTTCCTCCACTGTTGGTGGGAGTGCAAACTGGTACAGCAACTTTGGAAATCAGTATGGCGGTTTCTCAGAAAATTGGGAGTCAATCTTCCTCAATACCCAGCTATACCACTCTTGGGTAGATACCCAAGGAATGCTTATCATACCACAAGTACACAAGCTCAACTATGTTCATGGCATCATTATTCGTAATAGCCAGAAACTGGAAACAATCTAGGTGCCCCTCAGATGAAGAATGGATAAAGAAAATGTGGCACATACACACAATGGAGTACTAGTCAGCAGTAAAAAATAATGATATTATAAAATGTGCAGGCAAATGAATGAAAACCCAGACTCAGGAGGAAAAATATGGTATGTACTCACTCATACATGGATACTAGATGTAAAGCAAAGAATAACCAGACTACAACCCACAACTCTAGAGAAGCTGGCTAACAAGGAAGACCCTAAGAGGGACTCATAGAACAAACAGTGAAGGAGAATAGATGAGATCAACATGAGCAAACTGAGGGTGAGGGGGAGTCATGGAGGACAAGGAATGGGGGATGAGAACACAAGGCAATGGGAAGTTTGAGCTGGAACAGGGACAGAGTGGGATAGCAAGGAAAGAGATACCATGATGAATGAAGACATCATGGGAACAGGGAGAAACAGAGTGCTAGGGAAGTTCCCAGGAATCCAAAAGGATGATCCCACCTTAGACTACTAGCAATAGTCGAGAGTGTGCCTGATCTGGCCTACTCTGGTAATCAGATTAGTGAATACTGTAACTGTCATCATAGAGCCTTCATCCAGTAACTGATGGAAGCAGATGCAGAGATCCATGGCTGAGCACCAGGCCAAGCTCCAGCAGTTCAATTGATAAGAGAGAGGAGGAATTCTATGAGCAAGGGACATTGAGATCATGATGGGAAAATGTACAGAGAGAGCCAGCCAATCTAGTGGAAATACATGAAGTGAAGTGTGGACCAATAGTTGTTGAGACTCCATGGGACTGGACTAGGCCCTCTGGATAGGCGAGACAGTTGTTTGCCTTGAACCGGTTAGGGGACCCCCAGGCATTGAAACTGTATCTGTCCCTGGTGTGTGAGTGTGTTTTTTGGAGCCCAATGCCTATTGTGGGACACCCTGAGCAGCCTTGGTGCATGAGGGAGGGGCTTGAGCCTGCCTCAACCAAATGTACCAGGCTCTGCTGAGACCCCATGGGAGACCTTGCCTTGGAGGAGGTGAGAATGGGGGGTGGGTTGGGGATGAAGGCTGGGGGTACAAGGAGGGAGGATAGGGGAATCTATGGTTATTATGTAACATGAATAGAAAATTTCTTAATAATAAAAATACAAAAAAAAACCACTTTTACTCATAACACTAACTTTTGAAAACATTTTTTTCAAGTCTGGTGTAGATGGAAGTTTTCCTGTGTCCTGCAGCCACTTGGTCCCAAATAAACACACAGAGGTTTACATTAATTATAAACTGTTTGATATATGGCTCAGGCTTATTGCTAGCTAGCTATTATATCTTAAATTAACCCATTTCTATTAGTCTATATGCCTCGTGGCTTTACCTGTATTTTATTACATCATGCTCCCCCTGACAGCTTGCAGCATCTTCCCTGACTCTACCCTTCTTCTTCCTCTATCTCTCTTGGTTTTCCTGCCTGGCTCCATCCTGCCCTGCCATATTTATTAATGCAGCATTATTTATTAACCCATGGGAGCAACATATATTCACAGCATACAGAAAGACCACCCCACAGAATTTTGGTACTTTATCTAGAAAAAAAGTATTATTTAAAGTGATTAAAATGTAGAAATACAAAATCTTTCTCTCAAAATTAGTATAATAATAGCTTTGCATTATTCATTCTCATAAAATATTGGATCCATTCATCATGGCACAGTCTTTATCCTAAAATTCAGATGACAGAGGCAGGTTGAACTTTCCAAGAGTTCAAGGATGTTCCTAATGAGTTCTGTCTCAGGCTGCCAATATATAATGAGGTAGAAAAAGAATGTTTGAAGGCTCTTCATATCCAAGAATAAGTTTGCATTTTCTTCAGGAAGGAACAAGTGTTTCCCTTTCCTTGCATACTCCCAAGCTGAGCTGTCATTTGTTTTATTGATCTTGGCCATTTTGACTTAGGTAAAATGAAATCTCAGAGGGGCATTGATTTACATTTACATTGATGACTAAGGATGTTGAACATTTATTGAAGTGTTTCTCAGGCATTTGTGTATCTCTGCTTAGTTGTATACCCCATTTTTTAGAACATGTTATTTGTTTTCTTGATATTCAGTTTATTAGTTCTTTGTAGTTTAGATGCTAATCCCCTATCAGATGTATAATTGACAATGGTTTATTTATTTTCCATGCCATAATTTTTTCCATGATGCTGTTCTTTTCTAAGGAGAAGCTTTTCATCTTCATGAAGTTACACTTGCTAGTTTCAGTTCTAATGCCCATGTTATTGGTATCTGGTTCAGAAAGTCAGTCATTGAGTATAACAAGGAATTGAAGCCTTTTCCAGACATTTTCTTCTATCTTAATCAGAGTTTATGGTCTTATGTTGAAGTTTTTGATCCATTTGTAGTTGAGATGTATGCAGGTTGATAGATATGGATCTACATAGTTCTTCTGCATGTGGCCATCCAGTTTGACCAGAACCATTTGTTGATGATGCTATAGGCACATAGAATTATCCAAACATAACAGGCTATGGCTAAGGTCTTTAGTCTCACTCCACAACTAAATAGGAAGACCCTATTGGTGAAGGAACCACATATTAAATCACCAAATATAGAGTAGTTGCATTTGTGCCCAAATAGAATCCTTACACCTTCTAACTAATGTTCATGGTACTAGAAGATACACCTCATGCTCCCAGAGGAGAAATGTAACCATCAATATCACCATCTACAACCCTGTGACCTACAACAGTGACCTGTATGAAACATATGCTGGTCCCATAGTAGCACAAACATTATGGGAGTAACAAATGACTTTTTCATTGGACTTAAAGACTGAATAAGATGGAATACAAACCTGACACTGCCAAAGGGGCCAATAACATGTGACAATATAGGGTATGGGCCATGGACAAACCCAATGCTACTCTTCTTCTGAATGAAAATGAGCAAGAAAATTAGTCCTAGAGACATGTCACTATACCTTTCCCAATCCTCCTTACAGAAGTTTTCTCTTGCAGTAGATGGGAATCAGCACAGAGATCAACTGGTCAAAATGCAGAGTGAGAGACTTTGGACCACCTAGTCATAAATTGGATGTCTTCATCAAACCTCCTCCAACAAGGCTCAGTGTTTATGTAGAAAAAGTAGAATGATTATAAGAGCCAGTGCTTATGGATAAGGTCAAGGAAACTTTGTCTTCCAGACACAGCAGGACCAAGATCAATGCACATATGAACTCAGAGACTATGCCAGTACACAGATGATTTGCACAAGTTCCAACAAGACAGGTTGCCAGCACTAAGAGGCAGAAGACACAGGCTGCCATCCATAACCAGGACACCATTTGTAATTGATAGCTGTTGGCAAAGAAAAATCAGTGTTCTAATTGAAGCATTACTGGGTATATCAAAGGCACTCCTGAGCAGACACTATGACCAGGGGAAGTTGATCAACACAAAGGAAACAGTGTTCAATTTTGTGTTTGTGGTATTGTTGGGGGCTGATGTGTTCTCTTGTGGCATTTTTGTCTTATTGGTTGTAAGTTTGTATTTTCAATTTGGGGATAGATTTAAGAGAGAAAGATTACAAACTTGGGGGGGTAGGTAGATGAGGAATAATCTGGGAGTATTTTGGTTGGGAAATTATGTTCAAAATATATTGTACATGCAAATTTTTAAATCAAAAATGGAAGAAAATACTCTTCATATAATTGAGGTATACATGTTTCCCCCTAATTATACCAAGTTCTAGAATAAGGTCTTTGATAACAAATGCTAAAGGCCAAATTTCAATTTCATCTTATTTTTGCACTCAAAATCTTGAAAATTAAACTGAAATTCTTTGCATCATATGTAACACTTCAAATTTTAAAGGATGTCTATACAGTAGTTTCATTGCTCATTTAAATCTCCAGAATCACTCTGAGGTTAGGCTTCCTGTTTCTGGGTGTCCAAGATCACTTGTGATTGGTGTTTTTTAGTTTTCCTTTTTGTTTTTTCATTTATTACATCAACTGTGAAATTAATGAATGCAAGGCAAATTCTCTACCACTCAACCACACACCCAGTCCTTTGAGTCTTATTGTGATAAGCTATACATAAATTCTTCAAATGTGGATTTCAGCATACAGTCAATTAGGCTTTTTTATTCCTTTCTTTGTGTGTTTTATGAATGTTGGGACCAGACTAACATATATTTCAACAGTATTTGAAGACTTAAAAATCCTTAACTGGCATAATGACATTGATGTTTCATCACAGAATCTTTCTGAATTAAAACTACCAGTTCATATGACTTAAATATGAGGTGATAACTATTAGTGTTATGCCATTTAGAGAATAGTGAATCTATGTGAACCTTAAATTTTCTTACCTATCTTACAACTAAATGACTAACAATGCTGAGTGTGTAATTGCATAAGGACATCTCTACTATTTCAAGTATAAATAAGCACCAGGAACATTCCAGACATCGAATGAATGTTCTGATGCTTCCCTTCATGTTAATGCTTGTTATGCTCTAACGATACCTGTTTTTTACTGTGAAAGAGTTTGAGATTTCATTGAATAATTCCATGCATTGTATAAAGAGAAAAGAATCACTAACTGCTTTTTAATTTTATGAAACTATTTTCTCTATATCTAAGATTTTAACAAAACTATTTTTGTACATCCTTCTTTTCATAAGCAAAACTGATTCTAAAATATTTCAGTTCTTCTCCACATGGCATAGTCTGTATTTTCATACTAATCTAAGGGCCTTACTATAATATTAAATTGATTTTCTCAAGGAATTGATTTTTAAATCAAATACTTTGGTATGGCAAGCACATTAATAGTTAGTACTTAAATGTATTCTTTAACTGTTTAATTTTCAGTGAGGAATATAAGTTTCATATTATGAGTTTAGTTCCTTATTGAATTCTGCAGATGATCTTTTTCTATTTCTGCTTCAAAGCTTGATTTTAGCATATGTGACTGTATGAGGTGAAAAGATAGGTTGATCTCAAGAGCATGCAAAATGTTATCTATGAAAATATGCTATCCTATTTTTAAGTTTAGTTGAATTCAAAATAGGAAATTCAACTATATTCTCATTATTATTTTTCATTATTTTAGCAAGATATTCCTGAGAATAGTCTGAAAAGTGGTGTGGATGACTTACCAATAGCTTCCAAACAATATGAACATGTAGAAGAACAAGAAGGTAATGCACATGCTTAACTTGTAAGAGCACTTGGCAGAGAGGTTTGCTTAAAACATGACAACAAATACCTTAGCCAAATAAAATAACCCACGTAATATATGTTAAATCAAACAAAAGTAAAAATGTAATGGTAGACAAGAAAAATTTTCATCCAAAGGTTGAAATAAGAACGTCAGTAAAAGAGTTGCCTTTTATTTTATTTAACTTTTGATAATTTCATGCTTGTGTACTATATTTACATCTTTTTCAGGTTTCTGGCTATTTCTACAACATTCCCTGTGCTCAAGTCCTTAGTAACTCTGTGTGTGACTTCTCTTCTATACTATTAGTAAAGACACACTATATTTGTGTGTGTTTATGCACGTATGTGCATGTGTGTGTGTGCATGTGTGTTTGTGTTTCTGTGTGTGTATAAGTGTATGCATGCTTGTATGTATTTGTTTAGTGTGTTGCTTATATGTACATGTGTTTAGGACTGATCACTGGAATTGCACAACCTATTATCCTACTAGGATGAGCTCATCTCTGGAAAATCACCTGATTTATCTTTGTTTATCAGCCACTGATTGCCTACAGATCTTCATCTAGGGGTTGTGCATTGTGAGATTCACTTCACCCACAGTAGAATTTCATCTGGTGTTGTCCTTATACAGGTGTTTTTTCAGATATCATACCTTTGAAATTTCATGGTAGCAATATCTAAGTCATGCATAGAAGATGCTGTGTAGCTTCAAGAGTGCTGGTACTTTGATTTTACAATCTATCTTCCCAATTCTTGCTATTTTTTTCTGATCCTTAGATTTAGGACTTTATAAGTGGAGTTGGGGCATATTATGGTCACTCCTTGGATTTTGATTAATTGTATATACTGTAATACTTTTATGTACTGTGAAAAGTAAATTCTTTGAGGAAAAATGTCAGCTACATTCTTCTGTGGGTATAACTGTGACTATAAAAAACAATATTTAGAACATAGTAAGTATACTGTTATGAGAAAATGGGAGTAATTGATGACTCCTAGTGTTTATAATTTCTCCATCCATGGATAGTTGATTAGTTTCCCAGTACTTGGAATGAATTTCTCATTGAGTGGGTCTCCAGACCAATAGGACAGCTGTTGGTTACCCCAAAAATAAAAGTATCGCTATCCTACCATGAGCGTTATCTTGCCAGGCTTTTCAACATCTTGGTGGTGTACCATTTTCTGCTGGTGGGATTACTGATTGCTTATCTCCCTTGGCACTTTGCAAAGCATGTTCTCATAGTATGAGAGCAGGTTTCTATGTCAGGTCCAGTTAAATTACTCCAAATTCTGTGTCTAAAGTGTGGAGTCTTGAGCAATAGGGCCTTACAACTAAAACCATTTTGCTAGTTTCAATAAAAAACAATTATTTCAACCGGGCACTGGTGGCGCACGCCTTTAATCCCAGCACTCGGGAGGCAGAGCCAGGCAGATCTCTGTGAGTTCGAGGCCAGCCTGGGCTACCAAGTGAGTTCCAGGAAAGACACAAAGCTACACAGAGAAACCCTGTCTTGAAAAACCAAAAAAAAAAAATTATTTCATAATCCTTTTCCAATTTCCTTAATTTGTACATTTTTTGAATGTGCTTGTGGGTATAAGCACATGATAAATGTTCTGAAACATCGATGACATCTGAAAGTGTAGATTTTAGAGAGCTTGGTCATTTATGAGAGGTGTGTGAATTAGTCAAGTATTTGGATGTCTTGAAGCTGGCAACATGCAGTTTCTATACAAGTGATATACAGGTATTTCTACAACTTGGGCATTTATCTAAGCATGTGAATATTCATCTATAAAGTACATTTAATTGAAATATTTGATAAGAGTAAATTTTTTTCTAAATTCTAATTGTGAATGTATTTCAATCTATTGTCATAGAAAATTATGTATCTAATTGTTATATTTATTTTTTAAATAAAATATGTGGATATGTCAGAAGAACTAGAATTAGAAACAATACCGGATTTAAAACTGGAAAATGAAAATGTTTGTAATAAGAATGAAGACTATCAAAAATTGGTATGTAACTGTTTAAAATTAAATTTCTCACTTAATACTGTGTGGTTTGATGATCTTACCATAGGCCAAAAGAAACTACACTTCAGGCTACTATATTCAGTCCATCAATGATGATTTAACATTGAAATGAAAGTCTTTTACCTATTATAAAACACAGGGTATTCTTAGAATCCAGTCACACAGCTAATCATTGTCTTTTATATGTAATTTAGTAAATAATTATATGATTATTACTTGTGCTTTATGTTAAGCTCTTTACATGGCTGGAGAGCCATAGACTCTCTATTTAAAATAGTGGACGATATAAAATTATGACTTTAGAGATGGACTTATTTAATAAAGTTGATTCTTCCTGCAAAAACTAAATTTGTTATGTGATGATTATACTCAATTATGTCAAGGAGAAATTTTTTCCTTATGGTCATTGGGTTATTTCAAGGTCCTCATTTGAGAAGATCATATGGATATATAATCAACTAATCTTCCAACAGAAAGAATTTTTGATTCCATAAAAGAGACCTAATTGTGAAGGAAAAACTCAATTATTTTGCTCAATTCAATGAAGGAAATTAATTATTTCCACATTATTGTCCAATATGATATATATATATATATATATATATATATATATATATATATATATATATATATGGAATTGAGTTAATGTAGAGAATTCAAATAGATTCAAGACACTATACTTTCTCTTTCACACAATCTGTTCAGAGACATAATACAATGTTAGGTACTTACTGAAGTATGAGTATGTTCTGAAGACATTTTTCATGTTTTAAACCCACATAAATCTGTATAGTCAATATCTCCTCTATGTTGAGAAATCAAGAACTGAGATTTCAGAGGGAAGCCTATGCCATAGTAATAGAACACCAAGCAAGTAAAAAGCAACTGTTTTAGTTCAGATAGGTGCATTTTGTCATAAAGAAAACATATGGTAGAGAGAGATATTTAGGCAAAATTGTCGTTAATACAGGGTAGGAGTGAGAATGGTATTTTGTCATCAGAGATCAAAGTATGAAGCCAAACATGTTTTAGAAGATGAGGGAGTGTCCACTCAGTAACTGTCAAATAGGATGGCATTACTGTACATATAGAATAGTGGACAACATATTCTCATAACTTTTAAAATTCTTGAAGAACGAGAAAGCAAGATTTGTTTATTCTGTTAAACATGCAAAAACTGTGAAATGGTGTTTGGGGAAGATTTCTGTTCATTGAGAAACATTTGTAAAATATTAAAAAACTGCATAATGGTCTAATGTTATTGTCTAAAGGTAACATAGGAAATAAAAACTTGTCTGCTAATCATTTTGATCCAGAATTACCATGTATAAGAAATTAACAAAATATGTCAGTTTTGTTTGTTCACTTTTACCGAAATTGAGCCCATTCTGCCTTCTTCACTACACAATCAGCATGATACAATATCAATGTTTTTAACATAATACATACCTCCTATCAAGCCTAACCACACAAATAATGTCATTGTACAACACCTCATAATTAATGTTAATCGTGTCCTAGAGGAATGGCCCTACTAAAGATGTGAACATTTGTCTCATTAACATCCTCCAACTTTACTAATAAGAACAAATTAGTTTCATGCATTATAATATAAAATGATTACTTTTATTGATACATGCACATCAGGCATTACTATGTCTGTGGATGTTTTTCCTCTACTCTATATTTCTTGTATATAATTGGGAAATGAAAGGCTTAAACTTGACTGTGTATATAAGATTCTCCATTCAAATACCATGGTTTTTGATATATACTGCATATATTCTCATGAACAATTTCCTTAAAGTCAAATATCATGATATGTTCAGAAATAGAAAATAAGACCTTTTGGAATTACACTACTAATATCATGTGACAGAGTGTGTTTTATCCTAATCCACTGCAGAAAGCTGCCCAGTCATCCAGCATAGGAAATGGTCCAGAAGAAAATGAAATAATTGAAGGTAAGAGTCATCATGAAAAGACTTTATGTAAGACAAATGCTGGTATGTTATGCTACCGAAAGAAATCACTGAATAAATTTACACTTAAATAAAAGACAACAAAAGTGGTAATAAGTCCCATATGTTAATAAGCATGAGCGATGTGTAAAATTGAGATAGTCCCAGAAAGATCTCTGAGTTTTCTTCTACCTGAGATACCTAAGGTGCCCCATTTGTCCATTGACTCAACAAGGTATAACTAAAGGTTTCATGTTTAGCAAAAGATGTCTAATTGGGGGTTTATCTCCTCTCTTATTTGGAGACTCCATTTGTATTTATTTTATATGCTTATGTATTTAGAAATCTTCTACAGTAGTATGTTTCCATACGGTTTTTCACGTGGATGTTAGTAAATTGGTCATCCCCATATTCCTACCCTAACCTCTCACTTGCATCGCCCTTCCCCCCACTGTCTCTCTACAATTATATATTCTATTTCCCTTTACTTGAATGATCCTCACAAGCAATCCCTTACTTGATGCAGAGTCTCTGTGGTTATATGGATTTTAGCACACATGTTGAAGACTTAAATGCTAACACTCACATATAAGGGAAATTATACAGTATTTGACTTTTGGATCTGGGTCTCCTCATTCGTGGTGATTTTTTCTAGCTTCATACATTTATATGTAAATTTCCTTTTTTGATAGAAGCAAAACACCCCATCGTGTAAGTTCACCACATTTTCATTATATATTTGTCAGTTAAAGGACATCTAGACTGTTCCTGAATCTGGCTATTGTAAATAGCCAATAATGAGCATGTATGAGCAGATATTTATGTAGTAGGATATAGAGTCCTTTGAGTATATGCCAGATAGGTGTATAGGTGAATTTAGAGAAGAATTAGTAGCCAGCTTCCTGAGAAAATGCCAGAGTCATTTCCATAATGGCTGTAAAAGTTTACATTCTCATCAGTAATGAGCAAGTGTTCCATTTTCGTCATATCCTCACAAGCATGAGTTGTCATTTGCTTAATTGAACTTCGCCCTTTAGACAGGAGTAAAATGAAATCTCAAAGTACTTTTGGTTTGCATTCTTCTGATAAATAAAAATGATGAGCATTTCTTTAAAAGTTTGTCAGTAGTTTGTGTTTTATCTTTAAAAATTGTCTTTGTATTCCCAAACACCATTGTCATTGGGTTATTTGTTTCCTGGGAGTCCAATTTTTTCTTCTTTATTTATTTTAGATACTAACTGTACGTTAGAGGTTTAAATGATTAAGTTCTTTTCCTATTATGTAGCCTGATGATGGTGTCCTTTGCCATAAAGAAGCTTTCAGTTTCATGTGGTCCCATTTACTAAATTTGGGTCTTAGTGCTGTGCTACAGGTGTTCTGTTTCCTATGCCAGTGAGTTCAAGCCTGTTAAAAATTTTTCTTCTGTCATATTCAGGGTATCTAGTCTTATTTAGAGATTCATGATCCATTTGGAGTTAAGTTTTGTTCAGGGTAATAAATACTCCTATGTGTATTCTTCTTCATGTATCCATGAAGTTTGGTAATTTCCATGTATGGAGGCTATTTTTATCCAGTGTGTATTTCTACTTTCTTTGTGAAAAATCAGGTATTCATAGGTGTTTTGACATTAATTTGATTTCATTGATCAACATGTCTATTTTGATGATAGAACCATGATATTTTTATTACTCTAGCTCTGTAACAAAACATACCATCTGAAATAGTGATTTCTCCAGCCTATTTTAGTATTGAGAATCTTCTTAAATATATCCAAGACTTTTTTGTATTTCCATATGAACATGAAAGGCTTTTTGATGCTATTGTGGTTATTTTTAAAATTTCTCTGAATTTTGATGGAATTAAATTGAATCTATAGATTTCTTTTGATATATTTCAGTATATTTGTCAGCTGCTTTCCTAACCAGTAAAATAATAGATGTTTATTTTGAAAGAAGGGAATAGAACTCATTGCCCTCTGAAGCCTTCATAAAGGTAGGTTTGGAATTCTCATTGTGCATAAGATTGACTGTACTTTCTTTTTCTTTCAGTTTGGGCTGAAAAATGTCCACATCCAGAGGTAAGTGACTTTTAATATTTATATTGAATAATTATATATTGTTGAAATCCAAAATATTGATTAAATATCTCTTTTCAAAATAGCTGAGGGATTATTGTCATCTAGCCTCCAGACCCATGCCTGAAACACAGCAATCTCAAACAGGTAAATTTTGTTAAGTCACTTTCTTCTGATCAATTTATTCTAATACATTTCAAATGCACACAGTCTTCCCGATGCCAATTATACCTCGACTATAATGTTGGAAGGTTTTGTCATAAGCAATGCCAACTCACTAGTGGCATACATGCTTCAAAATTATTACATTGACAATATAAAACATTTAGAAATGTCAGCTCAGCTTCAATGTCTAATACTCATGTTCGACTGCCTTATCATTTCCAGTGTGCAATCTCTGTTTATTAGTGACTTATAGAAGTCAATCATGAGACTAATGATACTTCCCCAATGTGTGACCATAATTTCTTGATGGATCTCAGAATGTGCACCTACACACATAGCTATCTGTAAGGACAAGGTAGAAACTTATTTGAGCTCAGAGATTCTGATCTGGACTGGACAAACAGCAATGTACAATATCTTCAGAAAAGAAAATCAATTTTTGTGTTGCTCTATAATTCATAGTGCACTGCTTCACTTCACTCATAGTGCACTGTAATTTAATTACAAGGAATAGGAAATGCATTTAGAATTCTTACTTACAATCTATTTCAATAGCACAGCATACACTATCATATAGTGGAGCAGTCATTGACAATCCCAAAACTTACATAGATATCTTGCCATAGGAAACTTTCAGCTTCATGTGGTCCCATTTATTAAGTGTGGGTCTTAGTGCCTGTGCTACAGGTGTCCTATTCAAAAAGTCTTTTCCTGTACCAATGAGTTCAAGCCTATCACACACTTTCTCTACTGTTACATTCAGTGTCTCTGGTCTTATTTAGAGATCCTTGATTCATTTGGAATTAAGTTTTTATTTATGGTAGTAAATACAGATCTATGTGCAGTTTTCTCCATGCAGCAATCAAGATTAGTTCACTATCATGTTGGAAGATGTTTTTTACCCAGTGTGTATTTCTGGTTTCTATATGAAAAATCATGTGTGTGGACCTCCATTTGGTGTTCAATTTGATTTCATTGATAACATGTCTATTGTGATGCTAGAATCATGCTGTTTTATTAGTCTAACTCTGTAACAAAACATGAACTCTAAGATAGTGATTTCTCCATCCTCTTTTCATATTAAGTATCCTTTTATCTCTATTCAATGTTAAGTCTTTCATTATTTTGTTCTTTTTATTTAAAATTTTATTTTACATACCAAGCACAAATCCCCCTCTCATCCCTCTTCCCACTCCCCTCCAGCATACCCCCAACCTCTCCTCCAAAAGTGTTAGGTCTCCTATGGGGAGTCAGTAAATCCTGGTACATTCAGTTAGGCAGGATCAAGCACCTCCACACTGCAGCAAGGCTGAGCAAGGCATCCCACTATAGGTAATGGGCTCCAGATTGCCAGCACATGCACCAGGTATAGATCCTGATCCCACTACTGGGGGGCCTTCAAACAGACCAAGCTACACAACTGTCTCCCATATGCAGAGGGCCTAGTCCAGTCCCATGCTGGTTCCACAGCTGTTGGTCTAAAGTTCCTGAGTTCCTACAAACATGGATTAGTTGTCTCTGTAGATTTCCCTATCATAATCTTGACCCTGCCCCCTTGCTCATATAATCCCCTTCCCTCTCTTCAACTGGACTCCCCAAGCTCAGCCTGGTGCTTGGTTGTGGATCTCTGCATCTGCTTCCATCAGTTACTGGATGAAGGCTCTATGATGACAGTTAGGGAATTCACCAATCTGAATACCAGGGTAGGCCAGTTCAGGCACCCTCTTCACTATTGCCAGTCTTCTAATCTGGGGTCATCCTTGTGTATTCCTGCAAATTTCCCTAGCAACAGGTTTCTCTCTTACCTCATAACGTCTCCCTCTAACAAGATATCTCTTTCATTGCTCTCCCACTCTGTCCCTCCCCCAGCTCAACCATCCTATTATCTCCTCATATTCTCATCCTCCATCCCATGCCCTTTATTGCCCCCCATCCCCACTACTCATGGAGATCTCCTCTGTTTCTCCTTCCCATGGCAATCCATGTGTCCCTCTTAGGCTCCTTGTTTCCTAGCTTCTTTGGAGCTGTGGGTTGTAGTCTGATTATTTTTCTCTTTACATCTGGTATCCACTGATGAGTGATTAAATATCATGTTTGTCTTTCTGAGCCTGGGTTACCTCACCACAGGAGTCCTGCCTGCTGGCTGGCAGCTGGGGCTGCAATGGGTGGGGGAAGGGGGCTTGGGTTGTGCCTCTGAAGCAGGGTGACCAGCTGGGAATATGGTGAGTTACCTCTTGGTCCAGGGGGAGCCAGCTAAGTCTGTGTCTCAGGGAACAGCTATGGTCTTGGGGGATGGGTGGATTTGGGGGAGCAAGTGGGACTTGTAGATAACAGGGTCATATGTGAAGTGGAGGTTGTCAGGTTGTCAGTTGCCTGCAGGAAACTCTCCAACTGGTCTGCAATTGGGGCTGCAATGGAGAGGGAATGGGGGCATGGGTTGTGCCCCTGGGCCTAAGGCCTGGAGGCTGGGGTGACCTGCTGGAAGAATGGTGACTCACCTCTTGGTTCAATTGGACCTAGCAGAGTCTGTGTCTCACGGGGCAGCTGCAGTCTTGGTGCAGTGGGTAGATTTAGAGGGCCAGAGTAGTAGGACTTGTGATTAAAGGATCTGATGGGGTGGTGGTAATCAGACCTGCCTGCAGGAGTATTGCCTGCTGGCCTGTAACTGTGCCTAGGAGAACAGTGACTCACCTCTTGGTCCAATCTGAGCTGGTGGAGTCTGTCCATTCTTTTGTTTGTTTTATTTTTATTCTTTTTATTTTTATTTTTGAATTTCCACATGAACCTGAAAGGTGTTTTGATGCTGTTGTGGTTGGTTTTTGTTTTGTTTTGTTTTGTTTTCAATTTTTCTGACAAATTATATTGGAATTTTGATGGCTCTTGCACTGAATCTTTAAGTTGCTTTGCTAAGTTTCAGTATATTTGTGTCAGTTTTTGTCCTAAGCAGTAAAATAATAGGAGTTTATTATGAAAGAAGGGAATGAAATCTCACTGCCATCTGAAGCCTACATAAAGGTAGTTTTGGTGATCTCATTGTGCATGAGAATGACTCTACATTCTTTCTCTTTCAGTTTGGGCTGAAAAATGTCCACACCCAGAGGTAAATGTTTTTTAATATTAATATTGAATAATTACATCTTGATTGAAGTCCAAAATATTGATTAAATATCTCATTTCAAAATCCATTCAGCAGAGGGATTATTCTCATCGAATTTCCAAACCCAAGTCTGAAACACAGCAATCTCAAGCAGGTAAATTTCGTAAGTCACATTCTCCTGATCAAGGTATTTCAATAAATTTCAAAAGCACACAGTCTTCCCGATGCCAATTATATCTTGATGATGGTGATGATAGAATTTGACATACGCAGTGCCATCTGATAGTGGCATACATGCTGGAAAATATATTACATTGGAAATATAAAACATTTGCAAAATAAGCTCAACTTTAATGTTTAATACTTATGATCTAAGGCCTTATCCTTTCCAGTGTGCAAACTCTCTGTTTATTAGTTACTTATAGAAGTCAATCGTGAGACTAATGAGATTTCTCCAATGTTTGACTATGATTTCTTGATACCTGGGTCTCAGAATGAACACCTGTCATACTCAAAGCTACCAGAAAGGACAAAGCAAAAACATATGTTACCTCAGAGATTCTGTTCTGGACTGGACAGCCAGCAATATACCACATCTTCAGAAAAGAAAATCAAGTTTTGTTTTGTTCTAGAACTTATAATGTATATCTTACCTTCATCTGTAGTACACTACTGTAACTTAGTAACAAGAAATAGGAAATATATTTAGAATTCATATCTATAATTTATTTCAATAACACTATCATATGGTGGAGTGATTATTTAAAAGCCCAACACTGATATACATATCTTGCCATAAAGAAGCTTTTAGCTTCATGTGGTCCCATTTATTAAATGTGGATCTTAGTGCCTGTGCTACAGGTGTCCTATTCAGAAAGTCTTTTCCTGTACCAATGAGTTCAAGCCTATCACACACTTTCTCTACTGTTACATTCAGTGTCTCTGGTCTTATTTAGAGATCCTTGATTCATTTGGAATTATGTTTTTATTTATGGTAGTAAATACAGATCTATGTGCAGTTTTCTCCATGCAGCAATCAAGATTAGTTCACTATCATGTTGGAAGATGTTTTTTACCCAGTGTGTATTTCTGGTTTCTATATGAAAAATCATGTGTGTGGACCTCCATTTGGTGTTCAATTTGATTTCATTGATAACATGTCTATTGTGATGCTAGAATCATGCTGTTTTATTAGTCTAACTCTGTAACAAAACATGAACTCTAAGATAGTGATTTCTCCATCCTCTTTTCATATTAAGTATCCTTTTATCTCTATTCAATGTTAAGTCTTTCATTATTTTGTTCTTTTTATTTAAAATTTTATTTTACATACCAAGCACAAATCCCCCTCTCATCCCTCTTCCCACTCCCCTCCAGCATACCCCCAACCTCTCCTCCAAAAGTGTTAGGTCTCCTATGGGGAGTCAGTAAATCCTGGTACATTCAGTTAGGCAGGATCAAGCACCTCCACACTGCAGCAAGGCTGAGCAAGGCATCCCACTATAGGTAATGGGCTCCAGATTGCCAGCACATGCACCAGGTATAGATCCTGATCCCACTACTGGGGGGCCTTCAAACAGACCAAGCTACACAACTGTCTCCCATATGCAGAGGGCCTAGTCCAGTCCCATGCTGGTTCCACAGCTGTTGGTCTAAAGTTCCTGAGTTCCTACAAACATGGATTAGTTGTCTCTGTAGATTTCCCTATCATAATCTTGACCCTGCCCCCTTGTGGCCCCTGCACCAGACAGGCTCCATCCACTCCACCTAGTCATGAGGTTCCATATCTGCCTCTCATTCTTTTAGAGTCCCCCCACAAAGGAAAGAAAAGGGGAATATAAATGAGACAATATAAACAATAATTAAAAAGAAGAAAAAGTAAAGCACTTCACTCCCCCAACCCCCAACTTTCCCACCTCTCCATCATCTCTCCATCATCTTAGTGGCATTAGGAGCTGCTGTATCTCATGCAGGTCTAGCATTGATGGTGTACTGAAGCCAGGGGCCTTGAACCTGACCAACATCTCATTACACCACGAACATTTGCAATTGAAGCTGTTGGACTTTCCCTCCTTTTGTTCTGTCGACTCCCATCTCCAACTTTAATTGTGGATTTGTTAGTTTCCATCCACTTTCTCATCCAGGTTGGAGGATTCGTAGTTAAATACTTTTCAAGTGGAGTGTTCTGTCTGCCTGGTAAATTGATCCCTTTCCAACAAACACATATATATATTATAATATTTGTGTTATTCATAATAGATACTTTCCCTAGTAAAACTTATTGTCCAGCAGTTTACTTTGGTGGTAACATGGGTACTAGGACATTTTAAAGAACTCTACCTTTTCCTGACTCCTTACTCTGATACTCTGCCCATACATTTGTTTTCTATTCATCATAGAGTGAAATATTTTGTGGTTGTTTATCTAGTCTGGCAATTTCTCTCTCATCTAGACCTTTATGTTTAATGCAATTACATGGTTAGTTTGAGTCTTCTGTCTTGATAGTTTTAACTTCACAGGTTCTGTCCAGAATGTCTTTCTGTGTCTGCTTTTGGGTTTTTATTCTATTTATCCCCTCACCTAGCTTGTTATTTAGACATCTTTTAAAAAAAATGAATAGCTTTTTTTAGGCACTGGAGGCCCATGGGCTACTAGACTCAGAGCTCCTTCCTTGGTGACTTATGTCACAAGCTGCCAGACCTCTGGAGCTCATCTATTATGTGTTGTGTCAGCCAGACCAAGTAATAGTTTGTAGTTTACAGATTATTCATGCCAAAACAGATTATTCTGTCTTTTGTTATGGTGAACTTCAAAGCTTTTGTAATCCTTCTTAATTAAATATACATGACGTATGACAATGTGGTGATGGAATTTAGGCACACTGTAACTTTCAGTGACTAAAACTAATGAAATGCTAAGAAAGCTCTTATAATGTTTAAATTTTATGCAGATTTATTTGCATCAATTTTATACAACTCAGATTTCTTACGTGGTCCAATTATTTTATATACTACTGTAAATCTTTTAGGATTCTGGGTTCCAGAATGACCTTATAGTACTTATAATTTATTAATTACACTCCTTTATTCTTACAACTGAGAGTGTGAGAATGAACTGACATCATGTACAGCATCCATGCAACCCTCTCTGCCTCTCTGGTTCCAGAAAACTCAATAGGAAATTTGGAGAGAATACTTTTAAAATTCCACATATGTGTTTATAGGAGGAGGTATGTGCACAGGAGAGCAGTTCCCACAGAGATAAGGAGAGGCTCCAGATTTCCTGGAACTAGAGATATTGGTGTTTGATTATGAATCACTGCGATGGGTGATGGAAACTGAACTCAGGTTCTTTGAAAGAGTACAGTGTGTGTTTTTCTGTGAGGCCAACTCTAGCCCCATCATTCAAACATTTTAAGAGAAGTTTAGAAGATAGTAAAAATGTAGTCATTTTGTTTAGTTTTATTAAAATCTATAAGCCCTTATGCATATAAGTAATTCTTTTTCTGTTTTGTTACTTTTGAAATTAATCTTATTATTCTGTACATATTAATTATACAAAGTCACTAATTTGTTCATATACATCCCCTCACTACCTGTTATACTCCCTCCATCTAAAATATGTGCCCTCACGCTTCCTCAAAAATTTTCCTCCTACTTTGATATTTTTTCTAGATTCCATTTATGAGAGAAGATATGGGATATTTGTATTTGGATAATTGTCTATTTCTTAAGTTTGATGATAAATAGTTATAGTAATTTTCTTGAGGATTATGTGATTAATTTTTTCTATAGTTTTTCTTTATTGAATTATCTTGCATTACTTGTGTATATCATGCTTTCTTTATCCATTAGTATATTGGTGGTCTTCTAAGCTCATTCCATAAATCATCTGTGTTGTAGGTAGCACAATGATAAAAATTACACACAAACTCACATACACACATATACATGATTCAGTATAGTGAGTTCACTTTTAGAAGTAGGCACACCCAGAAGTGACACAGCTGGTATGTCTATGTTAAATTTTCATTCATAACTATCATTATAGCATCCACAGTACCCAGGATGTTTATTTTACAATAAACACAGCATATATGCTCTTTTTTTTTTTACACTTCCTGTGCAGCATTAAACAATTAGATTTGGTGAAAATTGTAATCATTAAAAAGACACTTAGAGCTGGAATTATGGGGCAATCTAAATATTATTCATCACCACAGGATCATTTGTCCTCTTCTGTGTTTATATTTTTTATATTTTACTAGTGTGAGAATGGGTCTGGGGACCCAAGAAAATGACCACATAATCTGTAGTGTTTGAGCCAGGCCATATGTCCTGCTGCAAATTTATTTTAATGCAAGTGATTGCCATGCCTTCCTTACTCTGAGTGGTTAGAGCTTGACCTCATATTACTGCATGGCTGGTTCCCTCAAAGTGGTCCACTTGGTAAGCAGAATGCACTTGTGAGTACCTAGTATAACTTTGCACACATATTTGTATCTCACATATATGTTGGCATTTGAGATACTGTCTCAGATACGGTCATTATGAAAAATTGTTTTCAGCATGCAAGAAAATGAAACTCTGTTCTTTATCTTTTACCATATGCAAGCTCTGCACCAAATGCATCATAGATGTCAAAATGAGACCTGATACCCTGAAATTGTCAAAGGTCACAGTAGCGATAATACTCCCACTTCCAAGAACAGGTAAGCGATTTCTGAGTAGGACTCTCATCCAATAGTAAATGAGACCAAATTCAACAAATAGGATCTTATGAAATATGACTTTTTATTTCAGCATAAGCAAATATAATTTAAGTGGTGGCCTACAGAATATGAGAAAATCACTGGGCAAATAGAGAGTGTGATAAGGTGGGGTGAGAGAGGTACTTACTCTCTTTTGGTGGAGTATTTCATAGGGTTAAGAAGTATTGGCTGGGGCTGGAGAGATGACTCAGGTGTGAAGAACAGTGACTGCTCTTCTAGAGGACTCAGGTTCAATTCCCAGCACCCACATGGCAGCTCCCAACTGTCTGTAGCTCTAGTTCCAGGGGACCTTTGCACAGACACACACAGGCAAAACACCAATGTACATAAAATAAATAGAATGAGCTGGGCGGTGGTGGTGCACATCTTTAATCCCAGAACCCAGGAGGCAGAGGCAGACAGATGTCTGTGAGTTCAAGGCCAGCCTGAGCACTCGGGAGGCAGAGGCAGGCGGATCTCTGTGAGTTCGAGGCCAGCCTGGTCTCCAAAGTGAGTTCCAGGAAAGGCGCAAAGCTACACACAGAAACACTATCTCGAAAAACCAAGGAAAGAAAGAAAGAAGGAAGGAAGGAGGAAGGAAGGAAGGGAGAAGGAAGGAAGGAAGGAAGGAAGGAAGGAAGGAAGGAAGGAAGGGAGATAGATAGATAGATAGATAGATAGATAGATAGATAGATAGATAGATAGATAGATAGATAGATAGATGATAGATAGATAGATAGATAGAATAATTGGCTTCCTACTCTGCATCTCTGATTTTTCAGCTTTTACCCCAATATCTGACTCTGGGTGATCACCCTGCAGCTTCAAGTGACTATGTTCAAGACTGACTGTGAGCATACCTATCTGTCCTGAACCAGACAGCTGGAAGAGACAGCCTTTGGTGGAAGACAAAGCCTACTAAGCCTTTGTCTCAGTACAGAAAATAAAAAGGAAGCCAGAAGTTGGCCATTTGTATTACTTATCAGTTCCTCTTTATGTATCTGCCTCTCAGGGAAGACTGTGTAATCCATTTTCCCTCAAATTAATGAGTTTATTGAGATTAATACAGGAGAATAAGTATGGAATTAATTATAAGAACATGAATATCTGTAATGTGAGGCATCACAATGTCTCACTTTAAAATGGGTGACTCATGAAGACTAGAATTCTGAATGTGTCTGCATGACTTGTTTGCAGCTGAATGAGACAGAGGGTCTCATTTCTTCAGTTGTCCTTAGTTACCACCTATTTAACCTTGGGAATAGAAGGATCTTGTTAATCCTGTAAGTTTCAGCTTTCCCAGAGTATTATGAACCTCCATAGAACTTTCTGAGACTTAAGGAAATAGCCCTACCCAAGGAAGAGCACACTAGTTGGATACTCAATATCAAATGATCAATCCTGACAACATATATTCTAGCTATACAGAATGATTGGTTTACATTTAGGAATATATAACTACACACATATACACATATATGTATATATGTATAAGCTTATAACAGCAATTAATGAAAAGGCAGGTCATAAATTAGAAAGAGAGCAAGGAAGAGTATAGGGAAGATTTAGAAGGATAAGTGAGAAGAGAAAATACTGTGATTATAATCTCAAAAATAACAGAAAAGAATATCATATCATAATAAGGAAAATTGTTATACAACACTTCACCCTTTCCTTAAACTGTTAATTGTTTCCACAAGATCACTTTCTTCCATTGGGCTCTGCAAATGCTGGGGAGCCACAAACCAGTCCTGAAGTCCCTGATGAAGCAACTGTTTAATTTTCATCTCTTCTTTAAGCACAGCTCCATCATGCCCAGTGAATTGGCTATAATGTACTGCTTCTCGCATACATATATTTTTCTTTCTTTTTTTCATTAAGAATTTTTTTCATTTTATATAACAAGCACAGATACCCCTCTCTTCCCTCCTCCTGCTTTTCCAGCATTTCCCCCTTCAACCCACCCCGTACTCCCTCCTCCAACAAGGTAAGGCCTCTCATGGGGAGTCAGCAGAGACTGGTCCATTCAGTAGAGGCAGGTCCAAGACCCTCCCTCTGCATCCAGGCTGTGCAAGGTGTACCACCATAGGTAGTGAGCTCCAAAAACCAGCCCATGCACCAGGGATGGATCCTGATACTACTGCCAGGGGACTCCTTAAGCAGATCAAGCTAAACAACTGTCTTGATTATGCAGAGTGCCTAGTCCAGTCCCACAGAGGCTCCATAGCTGTTGGTCTAAAGTTCATGAGTTCCTTCTAGTTTGATTTGGTTGTCTCTGTAGGTTTCCCCATCATGATCTTGATGCCTCTTTGCTCATAGAATCCTCTTCTCTCTCTTTGACTAGACTCCCAGAGTTTGGCCTGGTGTTCGGCTGTGGATCTCTGGATCTACTTCCATCACTTACTGGATTAATTTCTCTATGATGACAGGGTATTCACCAATCTGATTACTGGACTAAGACAGTTCAGACACTCTCTCCACTATTGCTAGTCATCTAAGCTTAGGTCATCCTGATGGAGTCCTGGGAACTTCCCTAGCACCCAGTTACACCCTATCCCCATGATTTCTCCCTCTATCATGGTATCTCATTGCTCTTTCACTATGTCCCTGTTCCAGATAGACCATCCTGTTCCCTTATTGTCTCATCCCCAACCCCCTACCCTCCATCACCCCCCTCCTCCCCAGTTTCCTCATGGAGATCTCATCTATTTTCCCTCCCGGGGTGATCCATGTGTCCTTCTTAGGGTCCACATTGTTACCTAGCTTCTCTGGAGCTGTGAGTTGTAGTCTGGTTATCCTTTGCTTTACATCTAGTATCCACTTATGAGTGAGTACATATCATGTTTGTCCTTCTGAGTCTGGGTTACCTCACTCAGGATAACATTTTCTAGTTTTATCCATTTGCCTGAAAATTTCATGATGTCATTGTCTGTTACTGCTGCATATTATTCCATTATGTATATGTACCACATTTTCTCTTCAGTTGAGGGTCTTCAAGGTTGTTTCCAGGTTCTTGCTATTACAAATAATGCTGCTATGAATGTAGTTGAGCATGTATCCTCGTAGTATGACTGAATATTCCTTGGGTGTATGCCCAAGAGTGGTATAGCTGGTTCTTGAGGTAGATTGATTCCAAATTTCATGAGAAACCTCCATACTGATTTCCAAAGTGGCTGTACAAGTTTGCATCCCACCAACAGTCGAAGAGTGTTCCCATTGCTCTGCATTCTCTCCAACATAAGCTTTTATCAGTGTTTTTAACTTAGCCATTCTGACAGGTAAAAGATGATATCTCAGGGTCATTTTGATTTGTATTTTCCTGATGACTAAGGATGTTGAACATTTCCTTAACTGTCTTTTGGTCATTTGAGATTCTTCTGTTGAGAATTCTGTTTAGATCTGCACCCCATTTTTAATTTGATTGTTCAGTATTTTGATATCTCATTTCCTGAGTTCTTTACATATTTTTTAGATCATCCCTCTGTCAGATGTGGGGTTGGTGAAGATCTTTTCCCATTCTGTAGGCTCTCATTTTGTCTTATTTACTGTGTCCTTTGCCTTACAGAAGCATCTCAGTTTCGAAAGGTCCCATTTATTAATTGTTGCTCTCAGTGTCTATGCTACTGGTGTTAGATTTAGGAAGTGGTCACCTGTGCCAGTGCATTCTAGACTACTTCTACTTTCTCTTCTATCAGGTTCAATGTAACTGGATTTATGTTGAGGTCTTTGATGCACTTGGACTTGAGTTTTGTGCACGGTGACAGATATGGATCTATTTGCAGCCTTCTGCATGTTGACATCCAGTTATACCAGCACGATTTCTTTTTTTCCATTGTGTAGGTTTGGCTTTTTTGTCAAAAATCAGGTGTTCATAGGTATGCAGATTAATGTCAGGATCTTCAATTCAATTGATTGGTCCACATGTCAGTTTTATGCCAATACTAAGTTGTTTTTATTACTGTAGCTCTATAGCAAAACTTGAGGTCAGGGATGGTGTTGTCTCCAGTGGTTGCTTTATTGTACAGGATTGTTTAAGCTATTCTGGGTTTTTTGTTTTTCTATATGAAGTTGAGTATTGTTCTTTCCAGGTCTGTGAAGAATTGTGTTGGGATTTTGATTGGGAACGCATTGAATCTGTCGAATGCTTTCGGTAAGATTGCCATTTTACTATGTTAATATTACCTATCTATGAGCATGGGAGATTTGTCCATTTTGTGATAACTTCTTCATTTTCTTTCTACAGATACTTAAAATTCTTATCATACAGATCTTTTACTTGCTTAGCTAGAGTTACCCCAAGGTGTTTTATATTATTTGTGGCTATTGTAAAGGTGATGTTTTTCTGATTTCTTTTCAGCCCATTTATCACTTGTATATAGGAGAGCTACTGTTTTTTTTTTTAGTTAATCTTGTATCCTGCTGCATTACTGAAGGGGTTTATCAGCTGCAGGCATTCCTGTTAGAGTTTTGGGGGTCACTTATGTAGACTATCATATCATCTGGCAATAGAAAAAGTTTGACTTCTTCCTTTCCAATTTGTATCCCCTTGCTCTCCTTTTGTTGTCTTATTGCTCTAGCTAGGACTTTGAGTACATATTGAATAGATATGGGGAGAGTGGACAGCCTTGCCTTGTTCTTGATTTTAGTGGAATTGCTTAGAGTTTCTCTTCATTTAATTATATGTTGGCTGTTGGCTTGTTGTAAACTGCCGTTATTAGTTTTAGGTATGTTCCTTGTATTCCTGATCTCTCCAAGACCTTTATCATGAAGGGGTGTTACTTTTGAGACTTCTTTGTTCCTAAAAATATCAGTTGGAATCAAGATTTGGAATTTTATCAGGCTACAACAGCGTGCAGTATAACACCATTTGTATTATGCTATGTCCATATTCATTGGTTACCCAGATGGGAGCTTGGATCATATGGTGAGTAGCACATCCTGGTGTGCATGTATTGAGGATGGTATGTCTTGTAAATGAAATGTATGTGTTCCACACAGTTGGCACTCAGGATATCAACTTATATCTGGATCTGAAGTTTGAGTGTCTAAGATTTTCAACAAACATTCTTCCGTGTGTCTCTTTTGAGGCCTTGATTGACTATAAAATATCAAGGTCTGGGATCAGAGTTCCCTCTAACTACCAAATATGTTAATGATGTCCATTTGCTTTCATCTGTAAGGGAGCCATTGGCTCCATTGAGAACATGGTATTTCTGGATCCCTTTTGATTAGAGTGTTGGATGAAGAAGAAAATATTCTGCCCACACATCCTAAAGTTCAGGGCTTCTGAGTTTAATTCTTGCTCAGTAGGCTGCAGGTCTCCACTGACAGCAGTTTATGGTCAGGCATGTTTCTCTTCTTGGATTGCCTGGACTTCTTTCACACAGGTCTTGGTCCTTGGCTACTTGATCAGTGTTTGGTCTAGGAAGAGTTCATTGCGGTTGGAGCAGGCTTCATTTAAATTATCTCTTCAAACTGGACTTCCTAGGGTCAACATTAAGTCTGGCCACATATCTCACATTGGGTTGTCAGGAGCTCCCTTGATTTTAGGGTTTGTGGTTTCTCTTCATCAAGGTCTGTGGTTGGCTTGTAACATTTGATTTTGCCTGGTTTGTTCTATGAGCTTTGTATGAGTTCTGAATTCTTCCCAGTCAATATTTGCCTCAGACCTCCTTCATTTGGTGCTTGGTGTTTTCAGAATAAGGATTAGGCCTGGGCATAGATGTTTTCCTGGTTTTCTCTGGGTGTTCTTTCTTTAAGGGGATGGCCCAGTCCCACTTCTCTTCTTTATTAGGGCCCAGATATATTCATAGTGAGGACTGGAATCAAGCCCACTAATTTTCTTGGTTTTGGCCTGGTCTTTTTCAGCCTTAAGGTTATGAAGTGTCCCGCATCTCTTCTTGATTAGGCCCATACTTTATCAGGGTAAGGATTATAGACAGACAGTTTTTTTTTTCTTGGCCTCTTTCATTTAAGAGAATGTCCCAGGTATTCTTCTCTCCTTGTTTTATCTCAGGCTTTTGTCAGGGTTAGTGTTAGGCCCCTGTGTTCCCTTTTCTTGCTTTGTCCTGGCCTCTCATGTGAGGGATTGGTCTGGGCCCATGACCTTTCTTCATTTGGCTCAGTCTTCAGGGTCAGAGTTATGCTGAGGACAACTCATCTTGGTGAGGGCCCTGGCTTTAGTCCAGGTAAATTTGAGGCATGGATATTCTCCTTTTCTTTCTTCGAGCCAGGTCTTTTTCCTCTGAGGGATAGGGTAGTACTAATTTCCCTTTTGGTTGGGGCCAGCCTTCTTCAGGGTCAAGGTTAAGCATGGCCATTCTTTTCTTTTCTTTTTGTTGCATTTCATTGTGTTACTTTTCCTTCTCCTTTGGCCTTGGCTCTTCCATTTAATGGACTGGCCCAGGGATACCTCTGTTTTTCCTCTGGGTCAGAGCTTATTCAGCTTCAGGTTTTGGTGCAGGCCTCTTTTAGGTCAGGGTTTGGAAATTTTATTCTTAGGGTTGGTCTCTGGCCTTTCTCGATAAGGGAAAGCCATTGTTAATTTAGGCTTTATTCCTGGTCTTCATCAGGTTCATCCTCAGGCCTTGGAATACTTTTGCTTGACATCTTGGTTTAATGGTTAATCCTGGTCTACTTTCACTTTAAGTACTAAGCATGGGCTTTTTCAGGGACCATGTTAGCCTGGGCTATTTTCAGGGTATGGTGATATCCAGGCAGTTTTTGTGTTAGAGTTAAGCCTGCTTACATTGATATTCTGGAACTCTCTAGTACCCGTTTCTCTTTAGGATTGAAGCAGTGGATACATTTGAGTCCAGGTTTGCCTGAAGCTACTTTGTAATTTGTAATTAGCCTTGGATTATGCTCAGCCTTTCTGAAAAAAAAAATAACATGTGGATATTGGTAGAGGACTGTATCTACAGCCCTTCTCTTATATCTCATGTATATTCTGAGGAACATTGACACTTTCCAAGGGAAGTTGGCAGAGACACCAACACACACAGCACAGACTCCAGATGAAATAAACTACATATTACACAAACAGAAAGGTGAAGTAGGGGGGAGACAGTGGTGCTTGGGAGAGTATTTGCTGCTGCATTGGTGACTGTGGTCATGGTAAAGAGGCACCCGGAGCTCATGTGGAAAATTGCTGCTTCTCAGTAAAGATAACAAACCAGAGTCCCAACAAGGTCCCTGCTGCCTTTCCTTCATTCTGTGATCTGTTCCCATGAAGGCATATCACAGGCAGTTAATATAACAGCAGAGGATGGTCCTCCATTGATTTAGAGGCTGCCTTGTTAGGCACATGAGGGTTGTGCAGATATTCATGGGGCCTCTTATGCAGTGTGGGCATGGTGTCCCCTCCTGTATGTCATTCATGGCATGCACCATGAGGGTGCTCCTTTGGTCCTTGCTATGGAAACACTTCTCAAAATGTCATTTGTTTTCTGCCTTGAAAACCCCTGGAACAATGAACCATGCCTTAGTGATCCCTTTCAAGAAAGCTCCTTGTCTTGTCCACTCAATGAGGTTCGATCAGGTCTTCCCACAAAGAATGTCTGCACTGACTTACCAGAAATTGATTCCTGCTCACATTATTATTGTTGTGAATCACAGGCCACTTTAATAGAGTGAGCTGCCAACCTGTCAAGGGCACACATGTAACCATGACAATGATTCCTTATGGAAAGTCACAGAGGCCAGGCCTCACTCTGCTCAGGGGAGCACAAAGGTGGTCAAGCTGTGTAGATGTTTTTGGAGTGGTAATTAGGGAAGGTGCCCGAAGGCTACAGGTATCGTCATTGCTTGGGGACAGCTTTCTATCCAATCATCCTCTCCTACTACAGGAGTTCACTGCTGAGAAGAGGAAGGTCAGTGGGGATGGGGCAGACTCAGGCCATATGTACACAGTTCAAATACTGGTCTATCATTTCTGATGCTCATTCTATCATCAAGATTCTCTGATCATGAGGCTGGTATTGTGCCATCTGCAGTACCTGGGGCTTGGGGAACAGAGCTGTTTGAAATTTGCCCTCCAGCCTGTCCCTTCACCAACATTAAACATGACTTGAAGTGGGATTGACCAGAAAGCAGAAAGCCATGAGGCTGTCCCTACCTCCTCTCCTCATGGTAGTTGATAACTTCTGAGGCTGTCACTCACTGGGTAGCAGTGTAACAGCAGTTCATTCTGTCCCATTTTGGAAAGTGGAGTCCTGGGACAGGTGCTGACTCTGCCTCAGCTGTTGTCACCCTTTCTAACAAATGCTAGTGGAGATTAGTAGTAGAAAACAATGGACATATCTCACTTTGAGAAAACCCCTTCCCAATCTCCCATTGTCCTTTGCCTTCACGCCTCTCTCCTTCCCTGACAGTTTATCTCTCAAGGCTGGTCTCAGATTTTCTGCAATACTTCTAACTCAGTCTCCTTAATGTTGGGTTTCCCTTTTAATTATTCATTCATTTATTTATTTATTTATTACCATGGATGCTTTTTTCTTGCCCTAATATGACATTTAAGGGTAGTGGGAAGGAAACATCTTAGAGATCTGAAGAATTAGTCAAAGCATCACAGTGTTCCATTCTATCTTATGAGGATGGAAACCTACACTTAAGAACTGTGGCATGCAAAAAGAAAGAAAACAAAATTGAATTAACATGTTTTTCTACTGGTCCTCAACCAATAAAATCTCAGTTATAAAAGAAAATCTCTTCCTGTTATCTCTAGATGCAGTTATGTAAGCATTATGCTATCCTCAAAGCCAAAAAGGATTTAGGGAGGGTGGCCTCAATAAAACCAGCTATCTAATCACAGAGCTTGAAATGCTTTTCCTGTCTGCAGCAGGTGAATCCGGAAGAAGAGAACTTACACGGTTACCCAGCAGAGATGCCTCTTTGCTGTCTCAGCCTGGATGCCTGTGGTAACAGTTACAGTAGGAATGCCCCACCTGGAAGTCTTCCAGTCGACATCATTGTATCCTGGGAACCCACAATTTCCTGGTCTTCACCAAGTTCTGGATAGCCAGTAAGTGTTTTTAGTTTTACTTGATGGTGATGATTTACTATAATCTGAAAGTGCAGTAGAAGAGGAAAGAGAATCAGAAAACATACATATGCTTGGTGTCAAATGTTATCTGAAGGGCTTAACATGTGACATAGATTGTAGATATCCATCTAAGAAAGATCCTGAAACATGTACACATTGTTAGCAACATCTTAGACAACATCAGTATTCTAGAAGCATGGAAATTCCATGCACAGAATGCAGCATGATCAAGCATGCCCCACCCAAAAGTAATAGTGCCACTAGCCCATCATAAAGGATCAGGGCACCATCAGTGTTGTGCCACAATACACACATGATTTTTCACACACTATACTCAGATATATGTGCCCACATTCATACATTTAGAAACATGTATTTGTCTACAACTTTGCATGCACACCCACATGCACCCACACACACCCATACGCAGACACATAGAAATATTCATTAAATTAATTAGATGTACAATAATTTGGCATGACAAAAATAAAAAGAAACAAACAATCCTTGTGGTATTGGTACGCATGTGTATGGTATGCATGTTGGATACAGAACTATGGGTATAGTTATGTGCATATTTTTATAAGTATCTATATGGTATACATAATATGTACAACCATATCTAATTGCATATACATGTGCATATAAATATAAAGATAAACTGAACTCTCAACTCCCAGACACCAGCCAAGGAGGCAGCAGAACTTTCTGAGTGGCCACCTTGCTGTGTTAGCTCTTTTCTACCTTCAACTCTGAGTACCTGTTATGTTTGTTTGAAAGGCATAACTTTTTAATTCACAACAGAGACACTGTTTTGCCTTACCAGAAAATATGTAAAATGTAACTTTCAAAAAAAAGAAACATGAGAAATAATCTTTGCTTTCAGTATCTAGAAATGAATATCAAAACTTCCATCAACACTTTTTTCTATAACTGTATATCATTTCAATACTTATTTTTTTAAATTTTAAATTTTTTCTCCCCTGAATAATGTAGTCTTCAATATATATATAAATCCTGAGGTATCATTCTCCGTGATGATAGTGGCCACCACTGTCTCTATCTAAAACATCTTTTAGTTACCTAGAAGTTGAGTTGTTAATTCCTGCATGGACTAGTTTATGTTTCTGTGTAGACTTAGGAAACATTTATTACACTAGGCTTTGAAGACACAGAGGTAACTAGGGTGAGTAGCATGGGAAGGAGATGGCTTGGGTGAGCTGACTGCATGTGTTGGGAAAGTTCTAGTTCAATGGGTGAAAGGTCATGTCTGAAGTAATAGGAGGCAAAAAGGCAGAGCACAAGAGAAAGGTATTTCTGATTGCACGCTGCTACTCAGTGTAGAACAACAGATCAGCTCTTACCCACTGCATGACACATGGCTGTCCCAGATTTCTACTTAGCATGGGGAAATGATTGTCCTTGGCTTGCTCTACGGTGGTGTCTATAAAGATGATACAGGTCTAAAAGCATTTGTAACAAATACACCTAAATGTACAAACCCTTACAAGGTATTTTGCATCAGAGCTGGTTTATACCAAAGTCCATGCTCAAAGGGTCGTCCAGAAGTAGAATTCTTTCCTGAGTCCATTGTTTTCTGTGATTATGTTGGATACCTACTGTCTTAGTTAGGGTTTCATTGCTGTGAAGGGACACCATGACCATAGCAACAATTACAAAGGAAAACATTTAATCAGGTGGCTTACAGTTTAGGAGGTTTAGTTCATTATGATCATGGCAGGACAAGGAGGCATGCAGGCAGATATGGTGCTGGAGAAGGAGAAAAATGTGGAGATGAAGCTACATCTTGATCCACAGGCAGCAAATGTGCTCTGAGACACTAGACATGGCATGAGCATAAGAGATCTCAACCCTCCCCCACTGTAACATAATCCTCCAACAAGGCCACACTCCCTCCAACAAAGCCACACCCCCTAATAGTGCCAATCCCTATGAGATTATGGGGGCTTCTTACTTTCAAATTAACAAACCTCCAAGATATACTGAGAAGGCATAATAAAACACATTATGGTGGGGCTAATAGAAGATGTTTTTGAGAGGAGAGTACTTTTTTAAAAAAGAGGAGAGTCTTATCATTTGTTTCTACCCATCTTAGTTCCTTGTTAGGGACTCCACAACAAAACAGAGATTACCAAAAGAAAAGCATATTCACTTACCTAGTGCAAACTTTCACAGCACAAGTCTTCCTAAGGTAGAAAAAAAACCCAAAAATTGCTTAGACATGTGATAATTTCTTCAAGATTGCTTTCATCCAGAATGTTCATTACATAGAATATCCTGTGCTTAAGAAGTAATCTTTAAATGTGCATATTTTCACATAATATTAAGTAAATATTCTAATTTACAATTGAAAGAGTCAGGTACTTTAAATGTACATTAATAGCAACATTTTGACTTCACTTAATCATTATCAAATTAATTAAATATAAAAGCACATAGTACTGATGCCCAGCCATTGAGTAAGCAAAGCACTGTCTTTGAACAGGTCTCATTCTCTGGTCTATGCCACCTCTAGTCAGGCTTCCAAGTGTGAAAGACAAGAGCAAATCCTTTGACACCAACATCTCACTTGTGCCTAAAGTCTCAACAGGAAGAGCAAGCAAACAGAATTAATCCATCCCCAAGAGTCCCCATGCCTCATTCAAATGGCAGTCACCACAAGCTTCACAAACTCCTGCCAAAAACTGTCCTAAGTGACACCCAGCAGCCCCAGAACACTCCTTAGTTTAGTGTGGGGTAACATCCCAGGCACAGGTCAGAATGACCCATGGAGAACATGGAGATGGTGAAAGGGCATCAGTCCTGCTGTGGAGATCATCTCAAGAGGAATTACTAACCCTGCAGGCAGCTAGAGACATGAACAAGGCTACCAAAGAAAGGGAGTCTTCCAAACACTCATCTGGTCTCATATTAGGCTTCTGTCCCCAAATTCTCCAACGTGTAGGGACAGAGGTGCCCATGGCCCCAGAATTATCGGCCCTTACTGTAGATATTTTTATGGTTCTGATCCTTGGAGTGGCCTACAGCCTTCATGTTCACCAGAGTTCCTTCCATACCACAGAATGAAGCCTTTATGTATCTCCCATGTTTCCCAATACCCGTACCCTTCTCACCTTGGAGGCCTTTCCTGATACTCAACTCCTGGTGGGCCCAGTCATTTCACCCATGCCGCATGACATTGAGCCGTGGACTCAGGGCCACAATGTGCACAATGTCTCAGGGCCAGCACTGTGCCTCTTAGAGCATGTAGTAGACCAGAGAGTTTATTCTAGAGTTGATGGAAAGTGGAATGTAATGAAACGTGTGTCAAAATGAAAGCAATAGGAGTCAATCAGATGAATGGCAAATAGTGAGGGATTTTGGGTCATGTCCTCTCTGTGTGCCTTCATCAGTCTTCAGATGTGATGCTGCACCTTTCCTCCATGGAGAGACATGTGGTGCTTCTGACCTGCTTCACGAAATTGTCAGGAAGACCTTTCTAGGTTTTATGAGCAGTTTCAGGGGAAGATATGAGTCCTTCCTCACATTCATTCATCCACTCAAAGAACTTCCTATGCCAAGCCCCATGTTTTGATATAGCATATTCTGAATGCCAACAAGTATGAAATAAAGAAAAAGTCTGGGTATAATTAATGACTGTGCTCATATTTGATACTGAAGTGTAACATATATATAAATTTAAAGATGCATCTCAGTATATCACATTCTGTGCATGTCATTTTGCATCAACTTTTCAGTGATTCTTGTTTTAAAGGTATCTAGAGATTGAAATGTACAAGGTACTCCATTTAAGTGGAATGTTTTTCACTAAGTCTTTGAGACATTAGTATTCTAAAACATGCAGCAACCACAAAGGCTATTTAAGTTCTGAAGTATCTTAGAAATTTTGATCCTTGTAAGAATGTTATATTGGGAGAAATATGTGATGATTGCTGTAACTGGTTAAATGCTGAAACCTGAACTGTCCACAGGAGCCTGCAGAGCACTAATGACTAATAGCCTTAGACCTGAGAAGTGCATGGGGCACATAGGACAGACTCTCAAAGGCAAAATGCCAGGAATGATCATGGCATTTCAATGACTCACCCTGGAACCTTCCTTGGTGATTTTTCACTGGTTATTTCCAGTGAACTCCCTTACCTGCATGGCAGAGTAATGTCACTTTTGCCTTTTCCCATGAATTACTCTGAATCAGCAGTTTCTTCAAGCTAGACACACAGCAACTCTCTTCACATCAAGAATTCTTACCCGTAGCATGAGCTTTTATTAAGAGTATCATTCATTTGAAACAAAATTCTGCACAAATTTTCCCAATGCCCATTAATATTAAAATATTCTCTAAGTTTCAGAACCACAAGAAAATCCTCTAAGGCAGAAAGCCACAAGTTGATCATGAAAAGTACCAGGGAAGGGCCACTGAGATGCCTAGTTGGGTGGAAGGAAAGAGCTTACTCCTCCTAATTTGTTCATTGACCTCCATATGAACAGAATGTCAAAATGGCATGGTGTGTGTTGTGTGTTCATTCTCTCTCTATCATATGTATGTATATAAGTGTTTCCCTTATTGTAAATAAGTAAATAGATACATGTTATTTTAAATTCTGATCAGATTTCCATACACTATTCATATGAAATAATTTTTAAAATAATGAAAAAAATCAATGCAGCTCACAACTGTTTGTAACTCCAGTTCCAGAGGATTTGACACCCTCACACAGACATACTTGAAACCAAAACACCAGTGCATTTAAATTAGTGAATAAAAAATTAAATTTTTGTAAGAGCTAGTGGGTTCAGGAGCCCCACTAGCATGCCACAGAACTAAATAACCTAGGTTCATAGTGACTCAGAGCCTGAACCACCAACCAGGGAGCATCATGGGACTGACCTAGGCACTCTGCAGATATTTTTCAGTTGTATAACTTGGTCTTCTTGTGAGACTCCTAACAGTGGGAGCAGGGCTTGTCTCTATTGACTGCTTTTGGGACCCATCCTCCTTCTGAATTGCTATATCCAGCCTTAATAGAAGAAGTCATGCCTAGTCCTACCACAACTTGATATGACATGGCAGGCAGATATCCATAGGAGGCCTGCACATTTCTGAACAGAAGAAAGAGAAGGAGGAATGGATGTGGATCAGGAAGAGTGGAGGTGGGTGGAGGGTTGAGAAGAGAGGATGGAGGTGAAATTTTGGTTAGGATGTAAAAACAAAAATAAATAAATAAAATCATTCATTCTAAAAGAAGGGAGAATATTGATGTTTATCATATTTAAATTTGGGATACTAAAAAATGTCCCTCAAGTGACATTACCACTTATTCTAACTTTTTATTGTGTTTGTAGTTGTACAGGGATAGTTAAATAATGCTAGGCATAATTTTGAGCTGGTCTAATACGTAATGTGTTTGCTTTGTACTTGGAATAATTATATCATGTTTAGGCATTATTAGGACCTGGTTATTGTTTTACATTTAGAAATTAATCATGATATAAAAAGATACAATTGTGTGCCAAATTGACATGGGGTGAAGTTGTGATAGCTATTTTTAGATGTCAATTTTATTACATCTGGATTAACTAAGACCTCAATATGGAGGGGCACACCTGTGAGTATATTTGCTTAATTTGAAGACAGAAGATCCACACAGAATCCTGCTCTTTGTGGTTGGAAGACATTAATCTGGATGTTAATGAGGAAAGTAACAACTTTTACTCAGATGTTTTGAGCCAAAACCTCATCTGTAACCTTAGCCAGGCCTTGTGCTGGTAGCCCATATACAGAAATGGAGGAAGGGAGCTTTTGCTCTTTAGGTGCTTGGTCTCACCTTGCTAGCAAGTCCATTCCTTCACTGGCATTGGAGCCAACTTCTTTGGGATTCCAGACTATGCTACTGATGGGCTGAGATATCAAGCATTGTGGACTGAGCAACTACTGGATTCTTGGACTTTGCCATCATAGCCAGCCAATGTTCAATTAGCTGGACCACAGCCTCTAAGTCATTCTAAAAATAGGCTTTTGTATATATAGAAATGCATTCTATAAGTTGTTACCCCATAGAACCCTGACCAATACACCAGACAGGGATAAAACTTTTAGAGTAGTTTGGTCCTCACAGCAGCATTATGTCAGTTATGAATTGTATAGAATCACTGGGCAAGAAAGTAAAATAACACAAGTCTGAAATTTCTCCAATGGAACACACACTAATCTAATTAAATGAGTAATTATATGAGATGGAGAGATTCGAGCTTAAGTGGGCCAAGCTTAAGTGGGCCAAGACATGGCAACACACACACACACACACACACACACACACCTGCACACATTAAGATCAGTAGACAGTAGGTACTTTTTGCTCTTGATTATGATAGTTCTAGCTTGCAGGCATACGGAATTACTTCCTTTACACATTAAATCTCTCCCTCACTCTAGTCTCAGAAGTCAGATCTATCCCAGAGTAGCTTCACAAGAGTAAATCAGTCATCTTGAAGAATTTTCTCGATATAATCGTGATCTGCTGTAGTAAAAGAGCAGCTTCAACCACTTCTCTCCTTTTTTAGTTTTGCCCAGAATCACTCTGCACCAGAGACATGTGGCCCTGACGCAAACTCTATCCACTCCCTCTAGTCATGAGGTTCCCTCCCATCATTGCTTTTCTGGACCATCAAGAGGGATTCCTCATCCTACCTCCACCCCCAGGAGGGTTTTCTCAATTCTGCATTTCATCAGACAGGCTTAATAGGTGTTGTCAACCTAGAAGAGATCTACCAAATCTGTTCCATTCTCACAGTCAGTGAGACTTGGGCAGGATCCTGAACCTATGAGAGCCCTGAATGGATGTGTGGCAGTCTAAGACAATTAGCATGCCTGTCCCTACAGTTTTCAGTAAACTTCAGTCTTTGGTTGGGAGTGATCCAATCCACATAATAAAGCACACATGGCTAGGAGGACAAGAGTCAATGCAGGGACTGGGGAGATGGCTCATCCATTAAGAGCATTTATTGCTGTCTCAGAAGACCCACAGGACAGCTTAAAAACCTTTTAACTTAAATTCTACGGGGACTCTGCCCTCACCTGGCCTCTGTGGGAATTGCATGTATGTGGTAGTAAAACACCCCTAAGTATAAAGAAAACACCACAAAATATCCCAACATGTCTTGCAGGAAATTATCTCTACTGATCTGTTATCAGTCATGATATATTTCAAGAAAACCAGAGGCATATTACTTTTCATTTCCTGATTTCTTTTATACAATTTTAATGAACATTTTTTTCCTGAGAGGCCTGGAGCAATATATTTTTGTTTCCCTTAATTTCGACTAAATGATGATTTTGTGAACATGTGTGTACAGTGTACCACATTTTACTGGTAGCTAAATATATGACCTCAAAGATAGAATATGTCTAGTTCTTTTCTTATGTAGTTGGTATCCATGGAGTGGGCTATGCCATCCATATCCAAGGTGCCACCCCCCTGTGTAGCCCTGAGAGCCATGAATGGAAAATCCTTGTGCAGCCCGAGCTTCCTGGATCTTACTGAGATACATCCAAGCCTGTGAGTTTTAGGTTTACAGGAGTGTGAAACCTCACCTGACTAAAGAAGAGTCTCAGAATAAAAAGTTTGAAATTGTATTTTATTCATAAAATACATTCATTTCACTCAATGAGGCCTTCAAAACAGTATCATTATATACGGTGTATAGCCTTAGCAAACTATTAAAACAATGACAAAAATAAGAGTAATAACAAAAATTAACAAAATCTTAAATGAAAATGAAGAAAACCAAAAACCAATGCATAAATATCCCAAGATATAAAACAAAAATATTAAGGAAATTACAGTTTTCTTTGTAATTTCACTATGAAAGCACAAATGAGGTGAGGAACTGGCTTATTCTCTGTAGTGAATTATCTTCAGCTACACTTGCCTGTGACATGGCGTCAGCTTCAGCGCTGCAGTAGAGAGACTCTTGTGCTTTTGGTGTGGTCTGTCTGGATGGCAGTGTGACATAAACACAGCCTTCCTTGTCAGATTTCCCATCACATATGGAGTCAGGGCTTTTAGTAATTTGTTGTGTGTTCTCTGTATCTTAGACTCATTTCTGACACAAACTTTTCTCTGGGGATAGTGAGCCAAAAGATGTAGATGATATTGTGGCTGGATCGCCTGATGGTAGGTTGATGTTTGCCTCACTGTTGAGTTCAAAGCTGAAAAGAGGTAGCATTTTCTGAGGAGGCCTTGAACCTGAAGTGTAGAATATCATGCCTTAAGGTGTCTCTGGCTTCTTCCAGCCTTCTCAGTTTTCTTATCAGGTGCTGTCAGGGAAAAATCAGTAAAGAAAATATGATTTAGAAACAGTTTTGCTGTGCCACTGGCATGAAAGATCAGGGCCTGTTCATCCCTAGTAAACAAAAGTTAAGGAAGGAAACACACCCCATGAACACCCTGGCTGCTGGGGATGGGGCTCAATGGTGGCTTACTTGCCTGAGACATAGTGTTTCTGCTTCAGCAGCTCCATCTGCAGGAGGCTCTCATCCTGGGCTGTGGTCGGCTCTAGTTTCTGCTGGAGGTTTTCAAACCTAGGGGAGGAAGACAGCTGGGGCACAAGCCTGGTGAAGACGTGCCATGTCAGCTTTTGAGACCCCACCAGATCTACTCAGCTAGACAATCGAGCATTACCTCTCAGCTGAGCTCATTCCCTGCTTCCCGAAGGGAAAATGGTCAGAGAGCTACTGGGCAGGATTTTTTTTCTCATCTTTTAAAAACTAGTAGACTTGAACTGGAAAATACACACTGTGCTGGATTAGAAAAAACAGCACATTTCTCCAACAGTCCAAAGATATCATTTTGGAGAAATATCATTATGACAAAGGTCTGAGGCACAGGTCAGGGAAGATGTACCTGGCCTTGATTAGATACCAGGTGAATGTGAACCTCCTGGAAAACTCTATGCCTGCCCTCTAGTGGAGCCTACACAGCAATGCAGAGAAGGCCTTGCTTATTCCTACAGCTCAGAACCCTGCATGGGCTTAACTTGTCAACTCCTACTCTGTTTATGACCAGAGTAAATCTTCTCATGAGAAACTGATAAATAGTGCAGAGAGCCTGCAATCAGCAGGAGACTGCTGGATACAAATCTGCCAAAGGGTAGACACTTATCTCTAAACGTCTTATTCCTGATGGAAAAAAAAGTTGCAGAACGACACACTTTCCTCATGATTGATTATCCCCTCTAGGTTCCTGGCTAATACGGGCATATTTGTGGGGAGATCTAATCTAAGAGATGAGATACTCAGTGCATATTAGAGGTCTCAGAAGGGAAGAAGAGGACACAATCTCCATAAGACCAAGGAGAAAGCATATTGCTTCCTGGACAGAAGTTCCTATTGACTGAGTCAGCAATGACACTCTGAGATGTTCTTTCCCTGGCTGTGGCTGGGAGCTTTGCCAATTGAATACAAACTCAAGGAGGACAGAAATCCAGGTACAGCGGACCCACTTGTATCCATCTGCTTCTGGAATCCTGGGCTCCTACCTCATCTGGGACACAGTGAAGTGATGCTGCAGCTTTGCTGCCAAGTCCCTTTGCCGGGTGAGCAGCTCCTGCTTCAACAGGTGCTGAAGATCTTCCTCAAGTCTTTGATGTTCCTGTTCATTAGAAGATTGTGTTTTTAGGAGAGGATTGTGTGCTCCATTTAAATACACACACGTGCAAGCACGCACACACACACACATACACACACACGCACGCACACATGCATGCATGCACGTATACACTCTTGAACATGTGAATGGATGCACACATACAAGCACACTACATTGCATCCATGATTAGTTTCCCAGATAACACTATTGTAAGAAGAGATCACCTGTGATAGCATGGAGAAGAAAGTTACCTTTCATTAACCCACACCCTCTCTACCCATCCTCCATCCCAGAGGCAGGAAAACAGAGGATGCTCTGAACACAGAGATGGGGAGAAGATTGTGTACTTTTACTCTGTTTTGATATTTTTTCATTTCATTTTACTTTATATGTGCAGGTGTTCTGTCTGCCTGTGTGTCTGTATAACACATGCATGCCTGGTGACCTGGGAGAAGAACTCAGTGGACAGATCAGTCAGTGTAGTACTTACTTTATAAACCTGAACACAGACAGGTGAACCCCAGGGTTTTTTGACCGGTAATCCAAGCTCTCCTAGCAAGTTCCCAGTCTGTGCACTGAAGGGTTAGTTCCCCAGCACAAGACCACTGGATGGCAGTGGACCAGCCACTTGCTCTCACACAATGCTTCCTCAAGGGCATCTTTCTCCCAAAGAAGCTCTCTAAACCACAGGTTCCCTTAGGCCCAAAGCAATGAGCTCAGAAAACTAGAAAACTTCTAAAATCAGGAGTTTATATTAACCTTTCCTCCAAGTAACATGATTGTGTCAGGGATTTCTTTGAGTAACAGAAGGTTGACTAACTCAGCCAAATGATTGCATGTATTATTTCAAGGTTCACAATATTCCGTGTACCAGATTGCATGTTTTCACTCATCAGTGATGGGCATCTGAATAGTTTCTAGTTGGGAGTGCTGTGATGAGTCCTGCTGTACCCCTATTGTCCCCTATTCTCTAGGATACCTACTTTACATTCTAGAATCAATAGTCCACCTAGAGTCTGCAGTTCAACTTTCTGAATAATTGTACATAGCTTCTCACAGGGCTGCACCATTTTACACTACTATCAATATCTGAGAATTCTCATTTCTGCGAAACCTCCATCAGGATGAATTTTAACTCAGTATGAAGAAGTTCAAAATAAAAGCAGTTTTTGAGTGCTGCAGACACAACATGGAGTGGGTGCTTTAGAGTGTGATGAGCCTAAGGGGTGCACTGAGACAGCCTCTTCTCACACCTCAGCATAGCTGTGGGACTTCTGCTGGGCTGAGATGCAGCCACAAGACCCTCTGCAGTTCAGAATTTCTCAGAGAATAAAATCTAGGCCAAGCTCCAAGGACAATGTTAGCTGAACCAAGGTTAGGGAAAGGTGCAAGGAAAATGGCAGCAGACAATGAGGAGAAAAACAAAACAGGATGCAGGGAAGTCATCAGTAGTCAGCCACCATTCACCCAGAACAGAGGACACAAACTCTCAGGCACCTTTCCTGCCTCTCAGTAGCCTCTTTCTCACCTTCATTGACCCCACTACTTTGTTTTTCTCCCAAGGATTTCTTTGCAGATAAATAATTCTGCCTCTACAAATACCTGAAAAACTTTTACCTTGCATCAATTTTCTGTCTTTTGTTGTTGTTAGCTTTATGGACATGCAGAATTATGGGCAGCTCCATCAGTTCTTTGACTGATGCAAAGTGGTACTAACCAGGTTAGGCATAGTACTTTCTCATTGAAGTCTGTCTCCATCATTCTTAAAAATGTTCCATTGCTCCGTGAGTGAGTGAAGATACACATAGAGGCTCAAACACATATTCCCATACACACAAAGATGCACTTAAAGACAACTCACAGACACACACATACAACACACACACACACAGACACACACAGATACACACACACAGACACACACACACACACACACACACACACACACACACACACACACACACCTTTCTTGTACCCAGGAGAGCAAGGCAGAAGACTAGAATGTTGTAGCACCTTTTCTACTCTAGGGTGAGGTAGTGGGTCCTCCCCGCTATCTAAAAGACTCAGACCCATCCAGGCTCTTCTGCCCTGGCCTGAAATTATTTCCCCTCCTAGGAAAGTTTTTATCACCAGACTCACTGATTGTACAGAAAAGTAACAATCTCTGCACAACTGAGTTTGACTACACAAGACCAAGTGCCCATGGAAGAGGGCTGGACATGAAGCCTCCCGACAGATCCAAGTTGACCCATCATAGACTCCTCACTAAACCTGCCCAGACTTTTCCACAGAAGACAGTGATAGACCAGAGAATGGAAGTCACCCATTGTCATTACCCAATAACTTTTGACCAGATTACAGTGCATATTATATGAAAACAGCCCCAAGGAAGTCACTAGGAGGCTACTTAGGTCACCTACAGCACTTTTCTGAAATGCGCACTTTATACAACTATGAGGAGGAATCTGTCTTAAGACACAGTCATATGCATGATAGAGTGAGCATCAAAATGTCAGGTTCCGTATTGTGTAGCCAGTAAGACAAACTAGAAATATCCTGGGATGTTACCTCTATGCTGTGAAAGAAAAGTCGATGTTGATTTTTAAAATAGCTCCATTGTTTGATTTTTGCTATTTATTACAAAATGAATTAATTCCAAAGTAATAAAAGTGTGTAAAAATTAAGAGAAACCAGTAAGTCAGTTCTTTTTCTGACCAAATGTATCATTTAGTAATGAGATGAGACAGAAAAAGACAGGAAGCTCTACTGTGAGGAGTTGAAAGATCCAAAGATCTGTGGCTGTCCAGCTTAGCCAGAAGAGAAAATTTCAGGTTCAGTGAGAGACCTGGGCTAAAGGGAATAAGGGAGAAAGCAACAGAGGTCACTTGATGTGGCCTTCCAACAAACAAACAAATGTGTGCACCCTCACGCATGCATACACCACACACACACACACACACACACACACACACACACACACACACCTCAAATCATAAGAGAACAGAATGCAATGAGGAGGACATCAACTGAACGAGGATGGCATTACCAGTTGAATTTAGACTCCTCACACTAGCTGTTTCAAGTGAGACCCACAGTTCTGCTTTCCATCATTTTGAGACTAAACATGCCTGGGGAAACATGCTGTGCTTCTGCAGGCTATGTTGGTGTAGTTGGAGAAATTATTCTCTTAAAATCTCAAATCTGCCACCCTCACCCCTGCCTGTCATAAGCCCTGGCCACATCCCTGGTCATCCAGTGAGCTTCTGAGTGTAAGATCCAGGATGGGAGAACTGGCCAATGCCAGTCACAGGAAACAGTATTGACAAGCTGTTACTTAGTTTCTGACATTGTGAACCAAGAGGTTAACCAGGTAAAGAGAACGCCATGGCAGTCTGGGAACAAGAGGGTAAAATGCCATATGACACCCAAAAAGATGTCCACAAGACCCAGTCATTTGGCGTTTGTAGGGGACGTTCCTCCTTCAATACTGTTTCTGCCTCTGATCTCATATGACCTCTGCAAGCAAATGAGATCCTGATTCTTGAACTCAGTCAATCAGATCTCTGTGCTACTCCCTATGTGGCTCCCATCATAACACCGCTCCTTCCATGCTAACATATCAGTAAGTGACAAGTGATTAGTCTTCCTAAGGTAGAAAAAAACCCAAAAATTGCTTAGACATATAATAACTTTTTTTAAGATTGCTTTTATCCAGAATTAATTGTCATTACATAGAATATCCTGTGCTTAAGAAGTAATCTTTAAATGTGCATATTTTCACATAATATAAAGTGAATATTCTAATTTACAACTTAAAGAGTCAGGTACTTTAAATGTACATTAATAGCAACATTTTGACTTCACTTAATCATTATCAAATTAATTAAATATAAAAGCACATAGTATTGATGCCCAGCAATTGAGTGAGCAAAGCACTGTCTTTGAACAGGTCTCATTCTCTGGTCTATGCCACCCCTAGTCAGGCTTCCAAGTGTGAAAGACAAGAACAAAGCCTTCTACACCAACATCTCACTTGTGCCTAAAGTCTCAACAGGAAGAGCAAGCAAACAGGATTAATCCATCTCCAAGAGTCCCCATGCCTCATTCAAATGGCAGTCACCACAAGCTTCACAAACTCCTGCCAAAAACTGTCCCAAGTGACACCCACCTACCCCAGAACACTCCTTAGTTTAGTGTGGGGTGCCATCCCAGGCACAGGTCAGAATGACCCATGGAGAACATGGAGATGGTGAACGGGCATCAGTCCAGCTAGAGACCTGAACAAGGCTACCAAAGAAAGGGAGTCTTCCAAACACTCATCTGGTCTCATATTAGGCTTCTGTCCCCAAATTCTTCAATGTGTAGGAACAGAGGTGCCCATGGCCCCAAAATTATGGGCCCTTACTGTAGATTTTATTATGGTCCTTGGAGTGGGCTACAGCCTTCATGTTCACTAGAGTTCCTTCCATACCACAAAAATGATGCCTTTATGTATCTCCCATGTTTCCCAATACCCTTACCCTTCTCACCTCGGAGGCCTTTCCTGATACTCAACTCCTGGTGGTCCCAGTCATTTCACCCATGTGGCATGACATTGAGCCATGGGCATTCACCATTTCTCAAGGCCAGCACTGTGCCTCTTAGAGCATGTAGTAGACCTGAGAGTTTATTCTAGAGTTATTGGAAAGTGGAATGTAATGAAACGCGTGTCAAAATGAAAGCAATAGGAGTCAAGCAGATGAATGGCAAATAGTGAGGGCTTTTGGATCATGTCCTCTCTGTGTGCCTTCATCAGTCTTCAGATGTGAAGCTGCACCTTTCCTCCATGGAGAGACATGTGGTGCTTCTGACCGGCTTCAGGAAATTGTCAGGAAGTCCTTTCTAGGTTTTATGAGCAGTTTCAGGGGAAGATATGAGTCCTTCCTCACATTCATTCATCCACTCAAAGAACTTCCTATGTCAAACCCCATGTTTTGATATAGCATATTCTGAATACCAACAAGTATGAAATAAAGCAAAAGTCTGGGTATAATTAATGACTGTGCTCATATTTGATACTGAAGTATAACATTTATATAAATTTAAAGATGCATCTCAGTATATCATGTTCTGTGCATGTCATTTTGCATCAACTTTTCAGTGATTCTTGTTTTAAATGTATCTAGAGATTGAAATGTACAAGGTACTTCATCTAAGTGGAATGTTTTTCACTAAGTCTTTGAGACATTAGTATTCTAAAACATGCAGTAACCACAAAGACTATTTAAGTTCTGAAGTGCCTTGCAAATTTTGATCCATGTAGGAATGTTGTATTGAGAGAAGTATGTGATGATTGCGGAAACTGGTTAAATGCTGAAACCTGAACTGTCCACAGTAGTCTCAGAGCACAAATGACCAATAGCCTTAGACCAGGGAAGTTCACAGGGCACATAGGATAGACTCTCAAAGGCACAATGCCAAGAAGGAACATGGCATTTCAATGACTCACCCTGGAACCTTCCTTGGTGCTTTTTCACTGGTTATTTCCAGTGAACTCATTCACCTGCATGGCAGAGTAACTTCACTTTGGCTTTTCCCATGAATTACTCTGAATCAGCAGTTTCTTCAAGCTAGACACACAGCAACCCTAACCCCATCAAGAATTCTTCCCACTACAGTGAGCTTTTATTAAGAATGTCATTCATTTGAAACAAAATTCACCTCAAATTTTTCACAATGCACTTTAATAATAATATTTTCTAATTTTTAGAACCACAAGAAAACCCTCTAAGGCAGAAATCCATGAATTGATCATGGAAAGTACCAGGGAAGGGCCACTGAGATGCCTAGTTGGGTGGAAGGAAAGAGCTTACTTCTCCTAATTTGTTCATTGACCTCCATGTGAACAGAATGTCAAAATGGCATGATGTGTTGTGTATGTTCATTCTCTGTCATATGTATGTATGTATTTCCCCCTCTCAAAATAAGTAAATGGATATATTTTACTATTTTAAATTTGATCGGTAGATTTCTATACACCCGTCATATGAAATAATTAATTTTTAAAATAATGAAAAAAATCTATGCAGCTCACAAATGTTTGTAACTCCAGTTCTAGAGGAATCGACACCCTCACACATACATGAAGGAAAAATACCAATGCATGTAAATTAGTGAATAAACAATTAAATTTTTGTATTTGATAGTGGTGTCAGGAGCCCCAGAAGCATCCCACAGAACTAACTAACCTAGGCTCATAGTGAACCACCAACCAGGTAGCTTGCATGGGACTGACCTAGGCACTCTGCAGATATTTTACAGGTGTATAACTTGGTCTTCTGGTGAGACTCCTAACAGTGAGAGCAAGGCTTGTCTCTAATTCCTGCTTTTGGACCCCATTTCTCCTACTGAATTGCTACATCCAGCCTTAATAGAAGAGGTCATGCCTAGTCCCATCACAACTTGATATAACATGGCAGACAGATATTCACAGGAGTCCTGCCCATGTCTGAAGAGAAGAAAGAGAAGGAGGAATGGGTGTGGATCGGGAAGAGTGGAGGTGGGTGGAGGGTTGAGAGGAGAGGATGGAGGTGAAATTTTGGTTAGGATGTAAAAACAAAACTAAATAAATAAAAACATTCATTACAAAAGAAGGAAGAATATTGATGTTTATCATATTCAAATTTGAGATACTAAAAATTGTCCCTCAAGGGACATTGCCACTTACTCTAACTTTATAATGTGCTTGCAGTTGTACAGCGATAGTTAAATCATGCTAGGCATAATTTTGAGCTGGTCTATTACATAATGTATTTGCCTTGTACTTGGAATAATGATATCATGTTTAGGCATTATTATGACCTGGTTATTTTCCATTTGGAAATTAATCATGACATAAAAAGATATAATTGTGTGTCAAGTTGACATGGGGTGAAGTTGTGATGGCTCCTTTTGGTTGTGAAATTTACTACATCTGCAATTAAGCAAAACCCAAATATGAAGGGGCACACGTTTGAGGTATTCTTGCTTAATTTGAAGACAGAAGATATACATGTAATCAGATCTTTTCATAAGGAAGACATTCCCTTAATCTAGATATTGATGGAGAAAGAAACATCTTTACCTCAGATGTTTTAAAGCCCAAAAACCCCACCTGTAATCAGCCAGGCCTTGTGCTGGAAGCCCATATAAAGAAATGGAAGAAGGGAGTTTTTGCTCTTTAGCTGCTTGGTCTCACCTTGCTAGCAAGTTCATTCCGTCACTGGCATTGGAGCCAACTTCTTTGGGATTCCAGACTATACTACTGATGGGAGAGACATCAAGTGTAGTGGACTGAGAAACTGCTGGATTCTTGGACTTTGTCATCATAGCCAGCCAATGTTCAAATAACTGGAGCACAGCCTCTAAGTCATTCTAAAAAATAGCCTCTGTATATATAGAAATTTATTCAATAAGTTGTTATCCCAATGGAACCATGACCAATGAACCAGCCAGGTAGAGAACTTTTAGAGTAGTTTGGGTCTCACAACGGCCTTATCTCAGTTATAAATCCACATGGTCACATTCCCTTAACCTGTGTTTTAGGTGATGATTTCATGCTGGCCTAATAGGTTTCTATACCTTCTGGGCAAGAAAGTAAAATAACACAAGTCTGAAATTTCTCAAACGGAACACACAGTAATCTAATTAAATGAGTAATTATATGAGATGGAGAGATTCTAGCTTAAGTGAGGAATTAAAAACCAGATATCTTAGCTTCAGTGGTTAAGACCTGGCACCCCCTCCCCCACACACAGGAAGATCAGAGGACAGTAGGTTCTTTTTACCCTTGATGTGAGAGCTCCAGTCTGGAGACCCAGGGGATAACTTTCTTTACACATTAAATCTCTGCCTCACTGTCAGTCTCAGGATTCAGATCTATTCCAGAGGAGCTTCACCAGAGTAAATCAGTCTCTGGAAGAACTTTCTCAATAGAATCTGAGATCTGCTGTGGTAAAAGAGCAACTTCAACCACTTCTCTCCTTTTTTAGTTTTGCACAGAATCACTCTGCACCAGAGACATGTGGCCCCTGATGCAGACTCCATCCACTCCACCTAGTCATGAGGTTCCTCCCAACATTGCTTATCAAGACCATCAAGAGGGATTCCTCATCCTACCTCCACCCCCAGGAGGGTCTTCTCAATTTTTATTACATCAGACGGGCTTAATAGGTGTTGTCAGCCTAGAAGAGATCTAGCAAATCTGTTCCAATCTGACAGTCAGTGACTGGGGCAGGATCCTGAACCTATGAGAGCCCTGAATGGATGTGTGGCAGCCTAAGACAATTAGCATGCCTGTCCCTACAGTTTTCAATAAACTTCAGTCTTTGGTTGGGAGTGATCCAATCCACCGAATACAGCACACAGGGCTGGAAGGACAAGGGTCTATTACAGGACTGTGGAGATGGCTCATCCATTAAGAACATTTATTCCTGTCTCAGAAGAATCACAGGACAGACAGCTAACAAACCTTTTTAACTTAAAATGCAGGTGGAATCTGCCCTCACCTGGCCTTTGTGGGAATTGCATGTATGTGGTGGCAAAACACCCATAAGTATAAACAAAAGCGCCACAAAATATCCTAAATTGTCTTGCAGGAAATCAGCGCTGCTGTTCACTTATCACTTATGATATATTTCAAGAAAACCAGAGGAAGATTTCTTTTTACTTCCTGATTTCCTTTATACAAGTTTAATGAGCGTTCTCATTTCCTGAGAGGCCTGGAACAATATACTTGTGTTTCCCTTTAATTTGGTCTACATGAAGTTCCGTGAACATGTGTGTACAGTGTACAACATTTTACTAATAGCTAAATATATGACCTCAAGGATACAATATGTCTAATTTTTCTATTATGCAGTGGGTATCCATGAGGTAGGCTATACACCAACATCCAAGTCGCCATCCCCCTGTGTAGCCCTGAGGCCCATGGCTGGGAAATCTGTGTGCAGCCCAAGTTTCCTGGAACTTACTGAGATACATCCAAGCCTGTGATTTCTGGGTTTGCAGGCGTGTGAAACCTCATCTGACTATAGAAGAGTCTTAGAGTGAAAAGTTTGAAATTTATTTTATTCATAAAATACATTCATTTTACTCAATGAGAGTTTTCAAAACAGGAGTCATTATACATAGTATATAGCCTTAGCAAACTATTAAACCAATGACAAGAATAAAAGTATAACAAAAATTAACACAACCTTAAACAAAAATGAAGAAAACCAAAAACCAAAGCATAAATATCCTAAGATATAAACCAAAAAAAAAACCAGGAAATTTCAGTTTCCTTTGGAATTTCATTATGGAAGAGCAAAAGAGGTGAGGAACTGGCATATTCTCTGTAGTGAATTATCTTCAGCAACACTTGCCCATGACATGGCATCAGCTTGAAGATTGTACCAGAGAGAATCTTATGCTTTTGGTGTGGTCTGTCTGGATGGCGGTGTGACATTAACACAGTATTCCTTGTCAGATTTCCATCACATATGGAGTCAGGGTTCTTAGTAATTTGTGTTGTGTTCTCTGTATATTAGACTTGTTTTTACACAAACTTTTATCTGGGGATAGTGAGCCAACAGATGTGGATCCGATTATGGCTGGACCGCCTCATGGTAGGTTGATATTTGCCTCACGAGTGAGTTCAAAGCTGAAAAGAGGTGGCATTTTCTGAGGAGGCCTTGAACCTGGAGTGTAGAATGTCATGCCTTCAAGGTGTCTTTGGCTTCTTCCAGCCTTCCCAGTCTCCTTAACAGGTACTGTCAGGGAAAATCAGAAAAGAAAATATGATTCAGAAACAGTTTTGCTGTGCACATGGCAAGAAAATCAGGGCCTATTCATCCCTAGTAAACAAAAGTTAAGGAAGGAAACACACCCCATGAACACCCTGGCTGCTGGGGATGGGGCTCAATGTTGGCTGACTTGCCTGAGACATAGTGTTTCTGCTTCAGCAGCTCCATCTGCAGGAGGCTCTCATCCTGGGCTGTGGTCTGCTCCAGTTCCTGCTGGAGGTTTTCAAACCTAGGGAAGAAAGGCAGCTGGGACACAAGCCTGGTGAGGACCTGCCATGTCAGCTTTTGAGCCCCCACCAGATCTACTCAGTTAGACAATCGAGCATTACCTCTCAGCTGAGCTCATTCCCTGCTTCCCCAAGGGAAAAGGGTCAACTCAACTTTCAAAAACTGCTAGAAGTTGAACTGGAAAATACACACTGTGCTGGTTTAGAAGAAACAGCATATTTCTCCAACTGTTCAAAGACATTATTTTGGAGAAATATCAGTATGAGAAGGTCTGAGGGATAGGTCAGGACAAATGTTGCTGGCCTTGATTAGATAGCAGGTGAATGAGAACCTCCTGGAAAATTCTATGCCTGCCCTCTAGTGGAGCCTACACAGCAATGCAGAGAAGGCTCTGATTAATCCTACAGCCCATACCCCTGCATGGGATTAGCTTGTCAACTCCTACTCATGACCAGAGTAAATCTTCTCATGAGAAACTGATAAACACTGCAGAGAGCTTGCAATCAGCAGAAGTGTGCTGTATTCAAATCTGCCAAAGGGTAGACACTTATCTCTAAATGTGATGTTCCTGATGGAAAATAAAGTTGCAGGAGGACACACTTTCCTTCATGATTGATGATTCCCCTTCTAGGTTTCTGGATGCCATGGGAATATTTGGGAGATCTAATGTTAGATTTGAGATACTCGGAGCATACTAGAGTTCTCAGACGGGAAGAAGGGGACACAATCCCCATAAGACCAAGGAGGAAGCATATTGCTTCCTAGCCGGAAGTTCCTGTTGACTGAGACAGCAATGACACTCTGAGGTGTTCTCTTCCTGGCTGTGGCTGGAAGCTTTGCCAATTGAACAGAAACTCAAAGAGGACACAGATCCAGGTACAGTGGACCCACTTGATCCACCTGCTTCTGGAATCCTGGGCTCCTACTCATCTGGGACACAGTGAAGTGATGCTGCAGCTTTGCTGCCAAGTCCCTTTGCCTGGTGAGCAGCTCCTTCTGCTTCATCAGGGACTGAAGATCTTCCTCAAGTCTTTGATGTTCCTGTTCATTAGAACATTGTGTTTTTAGGAGAGGATTGTCTGCACCCCTGTACATATAGAAGCATGCACACACACACACACACACACACACACACACACACACACACACACAGTTGAACACACACATGTACATGGATGCACACATACAAGCACACTACATTGTCTCCATGTTTGCTTTACCAGATAACACTGATGTAATATGAGATCACCTGGGATACTATGAAGAATAAAGTGACCTCTCATTAACCCACAGCCTCTCTACCCATATTCCAGTAGAGAGAAAGGAAAACGCAAGATGCTCTGAACACAGTGATGTGGAGAAGATTGTGTACTTTTACTTTGTTTAGATAATTTTTCATTTTATTTTTACTTTATATGTGCAGGTGTTGCCTGCCTGTGTGTCTGTATAACACATGCATGCCTGGTGATCTGGGAGAAGAATTCAGTGTGCAGATCAGTCAATGTAATGCTTGCCTTGTAAACCTGTACACAGACAGGTGAACCCCAGGGATCATTTACCAGTAACCCAAGCTCTCCTAGCAAGTTCTCCAGTCTGTGAATTGAAGGCTTAGTTCCCCAGCACAGGACCACTGGATGGCAATGGGCCAGCCCCTCGCTCTCACTCAACGCTTCCCAGTGCCTCCAGGGAGGGCAGCTTCCTCCTAAAGAAGCTCTCTAAAGCACAGGTTGCCTCAATTTAGGCCCAAAGCAACATGCTCAGAAACTAGAAAATCTCTAAACTCAGGAGTCTATATTAACCTTTCCTCCAAGTAAGATGACTGTGTCAGGGATTTCTTTGAGTAACAGAAGGTTGACTAACTCAGCGAAAGGATTGCATGTATTATTCCATGTTTAACTATATTCCATGGACCACATTGTATGTTTGCACTCATCAAGGATGGGCATCTGAGTAGTTTCTAGTTGGGAGTATTTTGATGAGTCCTCCTGTAACCCTGTTGTCATCTCTTCTCTGTGGACACCTACTTTCCACTCTGGAATCAATGGTCCACTTGGAGTCTGCATTCAACATTCTGAATAATTTTAAAGAGCTTCTCACAGGCCTACAACATCTTATACTCTTACCAATATCTGATATTTCTCATTTCTTCCAACCTTCCATCAGGCCGATTTTAACTCAGTATGAAGAAGTTTGGAGTAAAAGCAGTTTCTGAGTGCTGCAGAGACAACATTGAGTGGGTGCTTTAGAGTGTGATGAGCCTAAGGGGTGCACTGAGACAGCCTCTTCTCACACCTCAGCATAGCTGTGCGAGTTTTGCTGGGCTGAGATGCAGCCACAAGCACCTCTGCAGTTCAGAATTCCTCAGAGAATAAAATCCAGGCCAAGTTCCAAGGACAAGGTTAGCTGAAACCAAGTGAGGCAAAGGTGAAAGGAAAATGGCAGCAGACAATGAGGAGAGGAACAAAACAGGATGCAGGGAAGTCATCAGTGGTCAGCCACCATTCGCCCAGAGCAGAGAAGGATACAAACCCTCAGGCAGCCTTTCCTCTTCTCAGTAGCTTCTTTCTCACCTTTATGGACCCTATTGTTTTTCTCGAGAGGATTTCTTTGCAGATAAATAATTCTGCCTCTTCCTGAAAAACCTAAAAATACCTGAAAAGTTTTAGCCTTCATCAGTTTTCTGTGTTTTGTTGCAGTTAGCTGTGTAGACATGCAGAATAATGGACAACACCATCTGTTCTTTGACTGATGCAAAGTGGTACTAACCAGATTAGGCACAGTACTTTCTCATTCAAATCTGTCTCCACCATTCTTAAAGATGTTCCATTGTTCCGTGAGTGAGTGAACATACACATAGAGGCTCAAACACATATTTTCATACCCACAAAATTACACATAAGAAAACACACACACACACACACACACACACACACACACACACACACACACACCTCTCTTGAACCCAGAATGGGAAGGGAGGAGGCTGGAATGTTGCAACTCCTTTTGTACTACAGGGAGAGGTAGTGGGTCCTCCCTGTTGTCTACAAGCTTCTTAGACACAGCCAGGCTTTTCTGCCCTGGCCTGAACTTGTTTCCCCTACTAGGGAAGTTTTTATAGCAGACTCACTGATTGTACAGAGAAATAACAACCGCTGCACAACTGAGTTTGACCACACAAGACCAAGTGCTCATGGAAGAGGGCTGGACATGAAGCCTCCTGATAGATCCAAGTTGACCCATCATAGTCTCCTCACTAAACCTGCCCAGATTCTGACACAAAAGACATTGATTGCACTTGAGAATGGAAATCAGCATTGTCATTACCCAACAACTTTTGACTGGATTATAGTGCATATGATGTGAAAACCGCCCCAGTTAAGTCAGTAGGAGGCTACTTAGGTCACCCATAGCACTTTCCTGAAATGCAATATTCTATACAACTATTAGGAGGAGTCTTTCCTAAGACACAGCTATAAATATGATAGAGTGAGCATCAAAATGTCAGGTTCCATGTGTGAGGCCAGTAAGACAAACCAGACATTTCCTGGGAAGTTACTTCTATGCCGTGAAAGAAAAGAATTTTACTTATTAAATTTAAAATAGATCCATTGCTTGATTTTTGTAGGGGACGTTCCTCCTTCCATGCTGTTCCTGCCTCTGATCTCATATGACCCCTGCCAAGCAAATGAGACCCAGACCCTTGACCTCACTCACTTGGATTGCTGTGCTACTCCCTAAGGGACTCCCATCATAACACCGTTCCCACCATACTGACACATAGGTGAGTGACATGTGATTGACCCATCTCCCTCAATGGACTGCAGCTTCTAGCAGAGCAACAGGGTTTCCTTGGGAGTCATGCAGAGCCTTCCAAGAGGCTAACTCCTCAAAAAGACTTGTGAATGATCACAGAAATGAACTATTGGATGGGATGGGTCACTTGGATAAGTGAGTAGAGGGTTACATGGGTGTGTGTATGTGTGTGTATGGTTAGACAGGTGGGCATCTTGGCCCTGCTGCTTCAACCTACCTGCTGCTGCTTTGTGCAGAGGTCATAGATATTCTCATGGGCCTCCTCACAGAGCCTCCTGGCCTCCTTGCAGGACTCTTGTAGTGAAATCTGCTCCCCATGCAGCTTTCTGTTGTTCTTTTTCAACATGCTCACTTTTTCCTTGAGCTGAGTCCATTCTCTCAGGAGCTGACTGTAGAGGGTGCTGAAATGTCACCAAAAATGATGAGCTCTACCTCCATCTGCCCCTCCTGCCTCCTAATACCATCCTTCCTCCAAGGTCCCATGTCCCCATCCCCATAAACCCTGGGCAGGAACCGGCATTAGCCATGGCAGCATCACTCAGGTGCAGGCCAAAGCCAGAGAATAGGCAAATTACAGAAAGATTCAAACTACTTCTGAATACTCTGCCAGCAAAAGGCATCCATGTACCTATGAAAACTGGATCCCCCACTTCCTCCACACACACCCTAGTGCTTAACTGTTCACCATATTGGGGAAACATGAGCAGGTAGAGGAAAACCATGCCCTAAGGGCGACAGAGGACCCAATGGGAATACATTCCATCCATGTTTCCCATAGAAACCAGCTCTGTAAGCTCCTGCCAGAGCCACAGAAAACATTCATGGTGCAAACCATGTTTTCTCTCTAGAAGCTCCAGAAGTTGACAGGAAAATGTTGGGAGGGGCTCTCAGACTCTTTACTCTTAGGAGAACTCAGTTTAGGAGGCACAAGTCTAAGAGCAATAAGGCAGGCTCCCGCTAAGAGGTAAACAGTCTAGAACCACAGCCCAACTTTGTTCAAAGGTGAAGAAGGGAAGAAGATGCTGTGGGATGTCTTCTGTATGCTGTGAATATGTGTTGCTCCCATTGGTTAATAAGTAAGCTGCTTTGGCCTATGGCAAGGCAGTACGGAGACAGGCAGAAAAATCCAGGAGAGACAGAGAAGAAAGTCAGAGATAGAGGAGGTGCCAGCTGCCACCCAAGGAGCAACATGCCAGCAGCCTGGCTATGCAGCAGCCATGTGGCAAACATACATTAATAGAAGTGGGTTAATTTAAGATGATAGAGCTAGCTAGCCAGAAACTTAAGCCATTGGCCATATAGTTTATAAGTACTATAAGCCTCTGTGTATGTCTTTGGGACCATTTGGCTTCAGGAGGTAGGTGGGACAGATTCCTCCTGACAGCTGGGTCAGGCAGGTCTAGAAAAACTTCAGACTACCAGAAGCAGTCCTTAACAATTTCAGGGGTCCCATCTAAATTAGGCACTCACCGGTAGGAGTTGGTCTGCTCACTCAGCTCCTTGCACTTGTACGAAGCCTCATAAATCTCCTTGGGGAATTTCTTTACATCTGATATCTCCTTCTTATGCTGTGTTTTCAGCATCTCCAGCTCAGATTTCAGCCTGTGGTAGGGCATGGCCCCAGGAGCAAAGAACCCCATGAAAACAGGCGGCAGGGACCACATGCATTAAGGTTCTGTTTTATACTACCCTAGTCCACTGGATGTCACACCCTGAATTCTATATACTGGACCTCCTGATGTGTATTAGACTATGCCTTACTGTCCCAGGGCCAGGAAAGGTTGGGTGTCAATAGGGAAGGAGACAGGGCTACATGAGCTCCCTCAGTAGACCTCTAGGAGCAGACTATTTGGCTAAGAAGGTCTGAGAAGTTTGTGCTACAGATGGGGGTGTATCTGAAATCTGCAACGACATTCCCACTGTCTTGAGAACAGAGATTCTTTCTCCTTACAAGGATACCCAGAACTCATGATCTGTATTGCCATGGGGGAGGCACTACATTCAGATGGCTTTATAAACACCCAAGGGGATTCCAATGAGGGACCAGGATGAGCACAAAGGCTGAGAGCAGTGATGTTCAATGTGGGGCTCCCTGGCCTCAGCACTTACATCACCAGAAATCTTTGAGACATGTGAATATTCAGACCTACTATCAATCTCTGACTCTCAGGATCTGAAAGGACACACACACACACACACACACACACACACACACACACACACACTGTAAGGGAGCCTCTTAGACAGTACACAACACACTCAGACACACAATCCTCAGCACAAGGAGATTTATTACCCCAGCAGGGTAAGCATGGCGTTGGGAGCCTGTCTCTGGATCACGAAAAGGCAGACAGCAAGCAGCACAGCAGTGGGTTTTTAGGTAGAAAAGGTTAATCTGTGCTAGGGTGAGTTGTTGAGATTTGATTGGATCTCAGTGTAGCCAAGTAATAAATTTTGATTATTGGACTTTGGTGCTTAGTTTCAAGAATGAGTCAGTGTCCCCTAAAGGGAATGGACTTTGGGGACTAAATTTAGGAATGTAATATAATGGCTTATCAAGGGAGAGGGAAGTGAAAAGGGCAAGACCTGCCACTGCCATGTTTGCAACATTTGGACCCCTTAGAGAGCACTTCACACACATGAACCCACACACAGTTAGGATGTCAGAGAAATGCAGGTAGGTGGCATTGTCTCATAGTGTAAGGAACAAGCTGAGAGGAGCAGAGATGAATTCCAGGCCTTCTGGTCACACACACACAAGGACTGAGTAGGCCCACCAGGCTCTTCAAGCTGCTCCCATAGCAAAAAGCAAAACTAAATATCAATTCAGAGCACTGAGCATCTCCTAAAAGCCAATGTCTGTCAAGGCCTCTTGAAATGCATGTTGTGATCTTACTCCCTAATGCCCTACTCTGTAGATTGTGATTCAGGCCACAGGCTCTGGTTTTCATTTGGAGGAATCAGAACAGCCTATGTCCTATCTCACTCCTACAGGCTTCAGTTCTGCCTCTCAAATGCACTCAGGACACAGTAGGGTCAAGACAGTCACCAGAGAAAAGGGCATGATGAATACCTGTTGTTCAACTCATTGTTGTTATAAAGGGCCAGGAGTTCCAGCAGTTCATTCCTCTCATTGGTCATCATCTGTAGCTGAAGGGTCAGTTTATCCACCTGGTTCAGCTGCTGCTCCTGCGCAGTGAGGAAGAAGGGTGTGGATGATGCCTTCCTAGTAGTCCCTGTAGGTACATAAACACAGTGAATTTGTACAGATGAATGGCATAGGGCCAAGAGAGATCATGTGGAGTCCCAAGAGGAGGCCTAAGGGAGAGGAAATGCATGGCACCCAGTGAAGCCCTCAAATATCAGAACAGATATCCTTAAACTGGGGTCCATAAGCGATGTGTCTGTCTCCAATCTCTGAGGATAGATATATGCCTCAGGCCCTACTGCAGCCCCACTGTCCCTGAAAGGCGTAAGTAAGGCTAGCCATGTTGGTTTGGAATTGTCAGCCGATACCTGATGTGATGCAAGAAAGTCCTGGACTGCCTGGTGCTTTGCAGCTCTTCCCTGATAACCTGTGTGCAGGACTTAAAGCAACTGAATGTCTCAGACCTAAGTACATGGATGGAAAGTTTCCCTTCCTGGTATTTATATCAGATATCCATGAAACCTACAGAAATCCACTGAAAATAAAGTGCAGCAACATCCTACCCTGATACCTCATTATTGTTTCTGGGCCTCCTTTAGCATTCTTTGCCTATCATAATGAACTGAAAAAGTCCCACCACAGCAGCTGCATCCCTGACATTTCCTGGCCCTCTGCCCTCAGAAATCCTCCACTTTGGATCTGCTCTTTTGGAACCCAGATAAGCTGCATAGGCCCATTGCTTCAGATGATCACAGCTACTGAACCCCATTAAGAGAAGGACCAATTCTGGCATCAACTCCTGCTTAGAAAACCAGGGCTTTCGATGCCAATCAGTGTGCTCAGTTTTGCCAACATGTCAATTGGAGAACCCTGTAAGTACTTAATGAATGCCTCAAGGGCAGTCAGCATTGCCACAACACTGGTGATTTCACAAAAGATGCCAATGACTCACCAGGATGCAATAGAATTTCCAGAGAAGAGACTGTTAGGGTCACTGCTAATGTCATCACCTATCTGATAACAAACTCTTCTCCAATTCACCAAAAGCCAAGCTGCCCTTTCCAGCAGCCTTCCCTGGGACAGAGCAGGGCCTTCGGTACCTCATCATTCCAATCCAGAGATCTCACTGATTCATTAGAATCTAGTTTATTCTAATTCAATAGTTCATCGTGTGTGGAGGGTATGACTCAATTTCCAAACACTGCCCAGGAATGGCTCTTCTCATCCTGAAGAATGCTAACTAATAAGATGAGAAATAAAGGATGCTAAGAAATTAGCTCAGGATAATGGGGAAGGAAGATCAGTTCCACAAGGTGAACAAACGCATTAGAGAAGATCCATGAGGCAGTTACAATGTATGAGGATGGTGGAGGATTATGTGGGTCCTGTCAGAAAAAATGATAAGTCATATAGGTAATGATGAAACTTTTGCCAAAAGCTTCAGCAGAATACATTCTAACTATCATGATGTTAGCAAAGGTGTTATCAACTATTGAAAGGTATGACTGAAAATACCTAAGGACTGGGCATCCACAGGTGAGCCCTCTGACACGAAGAATAAATACTTACAGGAAGAGTGATGTCCCATTTTGCACTCAAGGTAGAAGGAAGATGACTGGCTAGTGAGAGGAAAGGAACTCAGAAACCTTACGGGTCACTGACATGCAGCAATACTTGGTGGTTCCTGCCCTGCTAGTGGTTGTTATTTAAAATGTGAGAGCCTCTAGCTCTGGCCAGGGGACTTTACTCTCTCTGTTATTAGTGACACACACCAAAAGACATCCAGTGTGGGTGAGTTGCTGGGCTGGTACTGAAACCTCTTTAGTCCCTCTGGGCTTCCTTCCCACTCAGAGTGAAAGCAGAGGGCCCTCAACAGAACAGCTGCAGCCTTGACCATCCCTGGCTCTCTGCCAAACTAACCTTGAAAATCCTCAACTTTGTTCTGCTCTTGAAGAACTCTGAGGACTAAAATAGGCCCATTGCTTCTCAGAAATTTTCACCTGCTTAGCCCCACTCCTGGAAGGATCAGCTCAAGCCTTCCTCCTTCAGGAAGCTCCCCATCCCTTTCCCAGGACTCACTGCGCTTTCCCCAGAACTATTTGTTTCTTGATGTGTGACATGGAAACTGAAGGCCATCTTCCTTCTGCTTCCCTTTGGTCTCCCTGTGCTCTCCATCCTGTCTCCCAACAATCCTGTTCAGTCTAGGCAGCATGTCTGTAGGTGAAACACGAGACACTGCACAAATGCCCCAATGACAGTTGGTGTTGCCACAACACTGGTGACATCACATGGAATGTCAGGGCTCTCCAGGATACAGTAGAATGTCCATGTGCTGATGTCAACTGGTATACCTATTTCATCCCTTCTACATACCTTACCCAAAACTGACTTGAATCCAAGTTGCCATTTTCAGGAGCCTCTGGGTTCACAATGGAAGCCATTTGTAATAATCCTCCTTCCAAAGCCAGAAATCTAGGCCTCTGCTTCATTAGAAACTTTATCTAAATGAAGTTGAAAGCTCACTTTGCATGCACTATCCAGGGTTGGAATTTCCCCTCCTTAAAATTCATAATCAATAATTTGAGAAAGAAAGAATGCTTAGAAATGAGGTTAGGACAATGGGGAGTAGTAGGGATGAGACCTCTAAAGTGAACAATCCCCAAGGGAAATCCTCAGAGTTGTAGACATTGGTGGGCTCTAAGAAAAGTCACATAGTTAGTTATGAAGATTCCCCCAGAGTGGCAGTAGAGCTAACTCAAGCTATGAGGTTGTTAGTGAAGATGTGCCTAGCTCTGGACAGGTCTGGTTGGAGCCACTAAGACCAGGTAAGCTCTCAGATATTGAAAGCAAACAATTCATGGAAAGAGTATGATGACCCAATCCTTGAAACATAGACTGAGGAAAATGTAGTGGCAAGTCAGAGTTCAATATTGGTATGGAGAGGCATCATGAATGAAACAAACACACACACACACACACACACACACACACACACACACTCACACATACACACAAACCAGGCATACAATCATGGAGTAGAACATGATGTAGATCACTGCTATGGAGCTTCAACCAGTAAACAAAAGCCAAACGCCTAGTTTTGGAGCCACCTGTTCCAATCCACATGCTCTTAAAGAGGTGGCACTGCTAGCTTTGGGTACAAGATCCATTAGGAGGACATGACAGGCAAGGGGAGAGACTCAAGAGTTGTTGCATCATACAGCTTTGTTATATCAAAACATTATATTTCTTATCATGATATTGCTATAAAGAGAATCCAGGTCACATGGTCAGCATGGAATGCATGTTCTCCAACCAAATCTCTGGACCTAAGCATGATCCTTGCAACCTAGGACTGATGAAACTTTTAGGTGTTCTGTGTCATTTCAGATTTTGAAGCTTTAAGCAAATAAATGTGATTGTCAACTTTATTTCTAAATAGAATCTTGTGAAGACCAAAAACGTTGTGGATATACTGGAATTTGGGAGCAAGGTATGTCCCCTAAGCTGATGTATAAACTATTTTAAGAACATAGATGACAGTATTGGGGGTAAAGAAATCAGAGGAGAGAGGTGGTATAGAGACAGTGGGAAGATACTCAGAGAATGTGATTGCTCACACGAATCCAGAGATGAGGCAGTAGATCTAGATGGAAAAGTATAAAGGATTGCCTGCAAATTCCAGTAATTGGAAAGAGGCCTGGAGTCAGCTGTATAGTTGAGACCTCAGACAGCTTGGTCTTTCTAACAATCAGTTGTGGAACATCACACTTCCATGAATAGATACCCTGCCCAGGATATATTGTTATTTACCCAGCAAAGACAGAAATCCCTTCTGCATGGTCCTGCTTCTTATCTCACTGATGTCCCATCCAGAGGAGGGTTCATGTTCTTCCAAATGCCCTGAGATCAAGCTGACAGGGGACAGTATCTGCCTTCTAAAATATTCATCTCAGTCCACTCTTGGTAGTTGGATCATGTTCAGGAAATGAACTGGGGGATAAGACTTTGCCTAGACGGTTGTCAAAGTTCAGGCTTGAGACTCCCCTTCTGTGAATGTCAACTTTCCTGTCTTCTACAGGCAGGGAAATGTCTCAGGGGTCTGATGGTTTCTTCTCCTTTTTACATGGTTCAGGTGACCCAACAGACAGCCTCCTCAAGCTTATTCACAGCTGAACAGGATACAGCCTGGCTTCAGACTCCCCAAATCTGGCCTCAGCAGCCATGAGAATAGTGGCACAGTCAACATGACTTTTTTTGAGACACAGGCCCTCCTGGAACTTGCCCTGCAGTCAGTCTTCAATTCTCCTCCTCATTTCCCAATTGGTTGAGATCAAGGCATGCATCACTATTCCAAGCTCCTTTTTTCTATTTCTAAATGTTGAAACATCCAGAAACAACCAGAGTGAGGTCAAGATCATGATGGGGAAAACCACAGAGATAGCTTACCCAAGCTGGAAACTCTTGGACTCTGGCTGGAACAAGCACAGGACCAAACTAGGTACTCTGACTGTGGGTGACAGTCTGGGTGATCACCTGCAGCTTCAGGTGACCATGTTCAGGACTGACTATGAACATACCTATCTGTCCTGAGCGAGACAGCTGGAAGAGGCAGCCTGCTGGTTGAAGATACAGCCTACTAAGCTTTTGTCTCAGTACAGAAAATAAAAAGGAAGCCAGAAGTTGGCCATTTGTATTACTTATCAGCTCCCCTTTATCTGTGTGCCTCCCAGGGAAGACTGTGTAATTCCTATTCCCTCAAATTAATGAGTTTATTGAAGTTAATATAGGAGTATAGGTATGGGATTATTTATAGTAATATGAATAACTCTAATATGTGGCATCACAAAGTCTTACATTATAATGGTGACTCATGAAGACTAGAATTCTGCATGTATCTGCATGACTTGTTTGCAGCTGAACGAGACAGAGGGTCTCATTTCTTCAGTGTAGATGTAACCAACTGTCTTATTAAATAAGAAACACAGAACCAATATAAAAGATAAAGCGAAGAGGTCAGAGCTCAGACCTAAAATCTTACCCTTCCTCCTGCGGTGCTCTACTTCTCTGAAAGAGAGCTACTTCCTGTGTGTATGTCTTTACATAGTCTTTCTGTTCTGCCTTCTCATTGATTGTAAACCCAAATGCATGACTGCCTCATCACTGTAAGTACTGTCCTCCAGGTCTTAAAGGCGTATGTCTCCAATGCTGGCTGTATCCCTGAACACCCAGAGATCTACCTAGCTCTGTCTACCAAGCGCTGGGATTTAAGGTGTGCACCACCACGGCCACGATCTTGCTATGGCTCTAATAGCTCTGATCCTGGGGCAACTTTATTTATTAACATACAAATAAAATCACATTTCAGTACAAATAAAATACCACCATATTTCCCCTTTTCTATTTTAATAAAAAGAAAAAAGCAAAAGGTTATAACTAACAAAAGAAAAACTATATACAAAAGTACAGTAACTATATACAATATATACAAGTAATAAATACCTAAACAATATCTAGTCCATTTTTATTCGACAAATCAGAGAAAATAATTCCATTTTCTATCCTATTTTGGTAAGTCCAAATGTATCTAATTCACTTTCTATCCTAATTAATCTTCAACTATAACTAACTAATCTTCAACTATAACTAACTAATCTTCAACTCCCTCAGAGACCCAAGAAGGAAATAATATTAGCTAACAAAAATAAAAACAGGAAGTGCATGCAAGCAACTTCCAAAAAAATTGTGACTTGACAGAAACAGCCAGCTGCCTGAATGGTCACCTGAGGTTTCTCCACAGTGTTGGGGCATCATCTTCAGCCTATAGGATTAGCTTATCTGACAGACTCATTTGTGAAGTAGGATGTACACAAGGTCAACAGTTCAACCTCACATTGGGTGAGAGCAGTCCATGTACCAAAAACACCTGAATTCCACTAGTGTCATGTCATGATTCAGGATTTTAAATTCTGGATATTGTTGATGTTTTTTGAATTCACCTGTCCATTCTTCTTGGCTGTGTATATATGGCTTCATCTCAGCATCCCCTTCTTCTCCACATCCCTCTATTAAATGCCAGTCTACTATTGAGAGGCATGAGCTTAATTACTCTTCAAGAATAACTGTTTCAGCTGCTGTTCCATTCCACAACAGAAGCCATCGGCCCACTGCCTGTTCAGCTGCCTTCAAAGAAAAGGGCACTGTACTTTTTCCAGATTGTGAAGATCACTTCAAGGATGGTGCCATATTGTCCTGGCCTCAGAAGATGCCTTTTGATAAAGCCATAACCACACTTGTTTTAGCAAGAATCAGTAGTCCTTTGTTTCATGTTCTGTCTGTCCATTTTGTCCTGTTGATTCGAGGATACTTTGTTGTCCAGTGGCCAACTTTTGCCACAATGAAAATTAACTGCATATACAGTTTCATCAATGCCCATATTTTCTCTGAAGTAGATTGGTACTGACAGGAGCCAACATGTCTCAAAAAAGAAAAATTTCTAAGTTATCAAACATTTTAAATGCCATATTCTGTAGATCACTGAAGGGTTTGAAAATGACTTGTCTAAAATATATCTGCTCAATTTTTAAAACATATCTAATATGACTACAAGTTCTATTGTAATGTCTAGCTACTAACTTTCATTTCTTTTTATCCTAATACTTGGTAATAATAACGTTCAAAATAAGAAAATTGCATTACAATGTTAAATAAATGGTATAAATACAATTAGAAATATAAATATAGCATTTTCTAACAATATCAATTTTAAATTTGTATACAATATAAAACAGTCCAATCTAATGTAAAGTATTTAAAACTAGTAACTGTCTTTTTGTTTTCTTTTTAAACAAGAACCTTAAATCTAATCTCCTTTGCTTAGCCTTTTTCCTAACCCTTGACAACAACTTGTAACCAACCCCCCTAAACAATGAAAATTATCCCAGACCCAAAACCCATTAAAAGGACCAAAAAAACCACCCACCCCACACCACCTCTTTGGGAATGTGGGCGTCGTAGTCTTAAAATTGCTTCCTGCTGTGTATGGGCGAAGTTATCTTTATCCTGAAAGAAAAATTTTAGGTTAATTCTCAAATTCCAGGAACGGTAACTTTATCCTTCATTATCCATTTTCCTTTTGACAAGTTATTATCTGATTAAATGAAAAGGCATGTGTTACTGGTACAAGTTAGTTTAAATTGGATGTTCATGCTGGTTGATGAACTATCATTCCTCTAAGAGGTCTCTCTTGTTAAAATCGAACCTTTATCAATTTTGACAGTACCCACAGCTTATCTTCTCCTGTAGAAACAAAAGCAAAACCTCATCCCCAACGTAATACATACCCTGGTTTCCATTTTGAGGTCAGCACATCCTTAAAGTATATAGGCTGATATAATTCTGTAGTTGTTTCTATTATCCAATGTCTCTCTGCAGCTGTTGTTCCTTTCTCATTGGCACTGAGAAAACTCAAAGTTAATAGAGCATTATGCAGTCTATTTCTGGGGGTTTTTGTTACCCCTTTCTGTTTATTTAGCATATCCTTCATAGTCCTGTTTGATCTTTCTATAACTGCTTGACCTGTAGGATTATGGGGTATACCTGTAATATGCTTTATATTATAATAAGCAAAAACCTTTCATTTTAACAGAGACATATGATGGAGCATTGTCAGTTTTGATTTCTGCAGGTATACCCATGATGGCCATAACTTCTAGCAAATGAGTGATTACAGAATCAGCTTTTTCAGAACTCAAAGCAGTAGCCCGTTGAAATCCTGAATAAGTATCAATGGTGTGGTGTACATATTTCAATTTTCCAAATTCTACAAAGTGAAACATGTCCATCTCCCAGATTTCTTTCCTCTGAGTATCCTTTGGGTTACATCCTGCGGGTAATGGCATTTGATTGCAGAAGGAACAAGTAGGACATTTCTTTACTATTCCTTTGGCTTGTTGCCAGGTTATAGAAAAATCCGTTTTTAAACCTTTACTATTGACATGATGTTTTTTATGAAATTCTGAGGCCTCCAGCACATTTTCTATCAATAATTTATCAATCTCATCATTGCCTTGTGCTAGAGGGCCTGGCAGACCAGTATGGGATCGGATGTGAGTTATATATAAAGGATGACTCCTTTTCCTCATTGTATCTTGTAATTGAGTACATAGTGAAGTTAATTCTGAAGCATCAGGGATAAATTCTGCAGTCTCAATATGTAATACCACTCTTTCAGCATACTGAGAGTCAGTTACTATGTTGAGAGGTTCTGAAAAATCCATTAATACCTACAGAATAGCATACAATTCTGATTTTTGAACTGAATTATATGGACTTTGAACCACTTTACTTAAATTTTCTGATTTGTAACCTGCCGTTCCTTCTTTGTTGGCATCTGTATAAAATGTACGAACTCCAGATATGGGTTTTTGCCATACAATTCGAGGCAAGATCCAATCAGCTCTCTTTATAAGATCAATTCTATTGCTTTTGGGATATTTGCTGTTAATTTCTCCCAAAAAATTACTGCAAGCTCTTTGCCAAGTTTCACTTTCTGTCCATAATTTTTCAATGTCCTCCTTAGTTAAAGGTACAACGATTTCTACTGGGTCTATTCCTTTTAATTGACGAAGTCTCAATTTTTTTTTCCAAATCAAGTCAGAGACTTTTCCACATAAGTTTTTAATTTTTTATTTGGTTTATTTGGTAAAAAAAATACGTTCCAATATAATATCTTCCCTCTGCATTAATATTCCAGTAGGA